>NC_049991.1:11909772-12032906 GCF_000003815.2 Branchiostoma floridae | reverse complement strand
CGGCTATACTCCTTGCCCAGCTTTGATACTATATTATTTATAGAACCGCAGGATCTGCTTGAAGATTAGTCCAGTACTAGTACGGCTTCTTACCAAGTCGACTCGAAGTTGATCCCCCGCCCCAAACGCGTGTGTAAATCTGAATATACATTTGATGCCTTTTGCCATCCTAATTCATGTAACACGTGTTCATATTATCAAATGCATGACTTGAATGCCTAACGTTTGAATTTGACTCTGAAAGGACGAATTTCGAACTCCGGTTATTTCTCGGCTGTAAGTTAGGCCATGCGGATTTGAGTACTTAGTATATGGATAACATCCATGGGCATCAATTTTTGGCCGTTTCAAAAGCTGTAGATCACACAAAGCTACAAAATGAGCAAATACACGCCGTTTATGTAAATCATATATCAGTACACATTATGGGGGTGGGTACCGGTACATAACAGTTATATGTATACGTAAATACAGTGTATGTTGAGAAACGGATACTAATGCCATACAATGACCTCCCGTAGAATGTTATTCACTTTCAAGCTTCCGTAGTATCTTATTTCGCATTTCTCTAATACCATTATGTATATACCGTCTTATGTAAAAGCCCTTGTATCGTTGTTTTCTAGACCTAATAAGCCCTATGCAATCAGCTGTGCTGCCTATAGGTCTGTGTAATGTATCGTCGCATTTTGAATAAATTAGTAAATGCCATACAATTCCAACGTCAATTCCAAGGGCAAGGAGGAATATGTTAAACAACGAAAATGAAGAAGCTGGTGTTCGGTATTCCGTAGTCAGTGCGATCAGTAATTTATTATTTAAACATTCCTTACCACTTAGATTTCATAATGGAGACAACTTTTTTGGGCAAACTTTTTATCTGCACGCTCTCATTAGTTTTGAGGTTCCCAGTCAGAGGTACCCTCGGGTATAAATGTAGCCCCTTTCGCGGACTTTTTGCGGGAGTTTGCGTAATTTGTTGGGGGATGGGATTTTTCACAGATCGCGGCCGCGGAAGGTCTGTATGGGGCTGCACTTCACATCGTCTCCGCAAGGGTTGGTAGCAAGATTAATAGCCTATGATATTAAAGATGTCGAAATCTTCCTAAAAGTGTAAATGGTATGCCAGTGTGAATGGTATTGAGATACAGTAATACTAATTGAAGGACTGTAGGAGCCCTGTCAGTAACGTTTAAACCTAGCCTCGCATTTCAATCTCTACCGGGGGACAATTTGCCATATGATTTGGAGAGCAATTCAGTACCTCTCTGAACGGTCAAAATCCTGTAAAGTTGAACGAGAAGCTAAATGCTCATTGATTTGAAAGATCAAAGTCAAAGCAGAATCTATTCATTCCATCAATAAATCTAAATCTAAATCAGTTCAAGTTTCAAATGGTATAAGCTGCCCTTCCCCTGTTATTTAATGGTTTCCGCCAGTCTCCCATCATGCACCAAAGCATTCAAAACGAGGCTGTTTTCCTCACCTCTGATTGGTCAGTTCGAATTGTCTATTTAGTCTCTGGACAAGCTTTGGGCCTTGTCGATCGTCGCAGCACGAAAAATAGCCAATTTTACCCGTAGACCGTAAACTTCTGGCATTTTCTCACTGTGGTAGTATGTCCGGGGTATGTATGTTATCTTTGTACCTTCCTTTTGACTTCTGGTGTTTTAAAATGTGACGGTTTTGGCCTGAAACGGTCGCCGTCTGGGCAGGCAACGAATCAAAACATGGAGGACCCCGGTAGTCGCCAAGCTAACGGATGTCTAAAGATGTCAGAAATGTTGCCGTTATTTTCGTTATCTTCCACGTTGTCTTAATATTATGACTAGGAACTGTATCTACAGTATACTTGGTACATCCAGATTGTAACGATACTTAATCGAATCGTGCGGCTTTCGAGGGAATGGGTTGACTTTACCCAACGGTTACGGGATGTTTGCAGACGTTGGGATTTGAAAGGGGGAGGGCTTGACTTTGAAAAATCGGGCCAAGAAGAAGATTCCTGGCAAGAGTCCAGTTTTGTATCTATCCGCCAACAGTGTCTATAGTACTACTCACTCACTGTGGTGACTTTTTAGTCACGTTTTCGGCTACATTATTTGTAATCTATAGCTGAAATATCTCAACTGAACTCTCGAGTAATACCCTGGGAGCCAGACAGGACCGGGTAGCTAGCGAGGTTTGTTAGCAAGTTTTGTTCGGGGAGCCAAGGCAGTCAGCCCGACAATCTCACATTAGCACTCTGGGGGAGTTTAAGCCCGAAGGAGTTATCGATAAAGGGTAGGTCCTAGCTGCCCGATCCCGGATGGCCACCAGGGTATGCCCGACAGTTTTCAGAAGAATTTGAAAAGATGTAGTTATCTGTGGAGTAAATTGTTTCCTGGAACCACAGTACACCAAAGATCTTTTCCATTAGATTTTTGGTTAAACTCAGGTGCTACCATCAGTCGGGTCTATGAGTTTACCATAAATTAGACTCATCCCTGTAGAAAGCACCAAACTGTTTGAGGAGACTTATATTTGCGATATGGGAAAGAGTGCATATTTTGTGGTGAAGCCAGGTAGGGGTAGACATACCCTGCCTGGAAAACCAGACTTTTTGCCAGGGCCTGCAGAGAATTCTGTTCGGCTACCAAGTAAGGTCTTCCCGAGGTCCTTAGATAAGCACTGCCGGCCAAACTTTTAAAAATAGGACCAATTCAAAAAATGAATATACCGGCTGGCGTTAACATGTTTGAGGCGTACAGGTTCGAAGCAAAGTAGACGAGAGTAGTAGAGGCGATGGCCATTTCAGAGACTCTACCAAGTTTCTACAGTCAAACTTGGTCTTAAACAGAGACAGTTAGTGTGGTTTACATGAATATAGGATTTTAAAACGCCAACGGACGTTGGATACTCCACCAAACAGAACGCTTTGTGGTGAAATGAACCTTTTTTTTAGTACCGCCCATTCACAAGTTTTCACAGATAATCAGGTTCAGGTCCATACCTGGACCCAATGCTCTGGACTGTATCTGTACCTGAATTTTCCGTACCAGTACCGACATCAGTCACCGCTGGTGGATGTCGTGGAGCCCCTACGATCCACCCCTAGTGAGTGAGTGACCCACCCCTAACGTGTACTGATTCTTCATGCTCTCACTCACCTTCCTATTTCCCTGTGTCCGTTGCAGAGTTCCAACGTGGAGAACCTGTCACCTCAGATTATCCGGCAGGTGGCAAAGGAAGTTCTTGACCTCGCTAACCACCCGCCTGAGGGGGTGAAGGTGTTTCCTAATGAGCAGGACATCACAGATGTACAGGCCACTATCGAGGGCCCGGGTAAGATCTGCTGCCTTGCTTTTCAGTAGCTTCATGACAAGACTATGCTGTATAGTCTGATTTAATCACGCTTCTTAAGCCCGTCCTACATTGCCGCGCAGGGAGGGGGCTACAAGCTCCAGATAGTGGAGTTTACGTTACACAGACTATATGCTGTACATTGTTCTGTATTTTCAGTGTGTTAGTGGTCTTGTCTGATAATATGATCTTGTGACAAACCATGTATCCAGGTCATCAGTAAACAGACTAACACTAACAGAACAGGTACTAGTACCTTCTGTAATTCCCCCCCCCCCCCAAAAAAATAGCATTTTTTTGTTTCAATATTCACTGTATGGCTGTGGAAAACTGTTCCTAATGGGTTAACTTTTTATTATTTAGTTTACACTTCAACAAGGTATTGCATTACTCAACCCACTGTGTGTATGTTATTTTCAGGGGGAACTCCATATGAAGGTGGCCAGTTCAAAATTAAATTGTCCCTTGGGAAGGACTTTCCCCAGACTCCTCCCAAGGGATTCTTCTTGACCAAGATTTTCCACCCCAACGTTGCCAAGAATGGAGAGATTTGTGTGAACACGCTGAAGAAAGACTGGAAAGCCGATCTCGGCCTCAAACACATCCTCCTTACCATCAAGTGTCTTCTGATTTATCCAAACCCTGAATCCGCCCTGAACGAAGAAGCCGGGAAGCTGCTCTTGGAACAGTACGACAACTACTCTGAAAGAGCGCGAATGATGACAGAAATTCACGCCAAGCCCACGACAAAGACTGCGCCCACAAAAAACGAAGAAACAAATTGTCCCTCTACCTCAGGAACGCAATCTACCAGTGAAGGGCCCATGGCCAAAAAGCATGCAGGAGACAAAAATGCAGCAGAGAAAAAGAAGAAAGAGAAAAAGAGAGCACTCAGACGTTTGTAGCACTTAATATCCATGTTGTATTAGCATGTCTGCAATCTGGTTAGGATTGAATTTTTTACCATCCTTTTAGGTAAACATTCATCTATCCTTTTGTACACAAAATAACATGACAAATTTTGGTCAAAACAGATGTAATAGAACTCTAATGGCTAAGTTTACTTTAATGGGACCTTTACTTAATAACATGCAGTTCAGTGATGTAAAAGAGAAAAATAATTCAATCATTTTTTTTCATCATAATACAATTTGTATAAGTGTTCAAAGGTACATTCCTTTCCACTTCTCTACATGATCATATGAACCCCCGTTTTTTTTTAGTTCTTAGGAATTATCTGCTCTGCTATTTCTAGTATCATGACATGAGTAAGGAAATCAGTGTTACTAGGCAATTCATTACATTTACTGTGTAGGCCCAAATCAAAAGTATGTAGAATGTCTACCATTTATGTGTGAAAGTATTCCCTATGTTTTTTCCCAATAGAATCTGCCTTTTTAATTTTCCTTTGTACTATAGAAAGTAGTTAGATAAACAACTTGTCTAGACTCTACAAACAATCTTAGAATTATGGTTCGGAAGTCTGTGGTGATACAGAAATTCAAATAAAAGTCCAAAAGTTGTTCCAGAACCGCTATCAACTTTATCTTAGAAATAATGGGTCATGCTCTTTGACTCAAGTACATCTATTCTGTAACTGACAAAAGGGTAAGAGGACAACTTTACTTTTGTGATACTCAAGTTACATATCTTTTCAAGTATTATAGTGGATCCAGTATCATAATTTTGTAAGAATGAGAACAATACTACATCTACAACTTCCAAGTTATGTTCTGACAGGTTGTGATAGTCTGTGGGACTGTCAGTATTGCAGACTGTTGACTGATAACCAGGGGCAAAAGTGAGTCATCATGAAAAAAACATGCTGTTATAGTTTGAAGTTTGTGCATGTCTAATTATCAGTCACATATACTTTGGACTTCCTCAGCAAAAACATGGCCTTTACTTTTGCATTATCATTCCGTATTAGCTTGTAACCAAAAGATACAATACTATATGAAGGACTGCCATGGGATCAGGCATACTTATTGTATTATCAGCTAAAAGGGAACAGGAAATTTTGTTTGCAAGTACATGTGTACATGCATATTGGGTAAGTATGCCAGGCAACAACTAGGTGGGGAGGATGGTGAGAACGTAAGACGTGCAAAAATCATTTACAAAATCATTTGATCAATAAATCATGCACATCAAGGAAGTAGATGATTCTGTTGCCTTTTAAACGTTTCAGTAGACAGTCTTTGTATGCACACGCAAGTAAGGGCCTAGTCACACCGGTGTATACATGTATATGCAAGTCCGTACAAGGTCCGTACTGACATTATTTCATAAGCAGGTGTACGCACCTGATACGTATATCAATTATTTTGTGTAAGTTTTAGGTACACAGCCATCAGCATTAATTTTGTGCATCCAGAATACACTTGAAACATGCCATGCATGTGCATCTATTCACAGCACGAAAAATGTAGTGTTGCGCTCTGCATAAGCACCACATATTAGACAATGGATGACGCTGGATTTGATGTTCATGCAAAAGATGTGTGTCACACGATCTCTAAATTTTGAGCGTACAAAGTCTGATACAGACCTCATACAGACTTGATTATACAGGTTGTGTGACTAGGCCCCAAGGTAGAGAGCTGACCACTGAACTTGGAATTTGGAAAGAGCAAGGAAGGATGTTTATTATTAATTGGATGGCACTCCTGAAAATTTGATCACTGATAGTTGTAATAACTTGGCCAATTTTTCGCTGGACTTCATGGCTGTATTTGACTATCGTATCTCAAAACCTTAATTTGAGGAAAAAAGGCTAAATTTTTCCCTGCCTTTGGTACTGGTGGTATTCAGCAACTGTTATGTACAGTACATGTACTAGTAGTAGTAGTCGTACACCAGGTACTGTACCATGCACAAGTGCCCTCTAGTGTTTTCTTTCCAAACTGCACATAAGTATACTGAATTGACTGAATAACAGGTTTGATGATGTGGGCTTTTTTGGGTTTACAATTTGCTTTTATGCATCAGTTCTAATTGTTGTTAGCCACCCTGAAATAGGTCCTGGAGTAGAACCGATTACAGATCAAACTGGTATATAACGGTATATAATCGAAAAAAACCCTCATGAATAGCTCAATGAAGACCAACTACACATGTACTAGTAGAGCCTACCAACTACTTCTACTACCATAATAAGGCTTACGGAAGTCAAGCATTTAAAAATGTTTCATTGGGAGGCCATGCACTAAAAATCAACTATTAAAGATTTACTGGTATTCCCTTTTGATATTCAGTTGAAAGCACAAGAATTACACAGTGCAAGTTGATAACGTCCATGTTGTTTGTAATGTCATCAAAGTTTAAATTTCACATATATGAAACAAATGCAATGACTACAGGTAAGACGTATGATATATTGCAATCAAGACTATCCTGCACTTACATATATGTAGCCAACTGTCATCCTACATTATCTTATCACTAACATGATACACGTTAGGAGTGGCCATTAGTAGTCGTATTGAGCATCAGAAACATCTCCATGGCATTCTACTTCTGGACTGTCAAGAGGACCTTCACCGACTGTACACACCTCAAGTGCACACATGGCATAGCCGCACGTGTTACACATGAAATTCATCTTCAAGTACATTTTGTACATGGAGGGTTTTTCTCATCCACATGCAATCAAGCAGAACATTGAGTCTTCATTCCAACAAGAAGGCGCCTTTAATTCATCCAAGAGTTTTGGGTCGTTCTCAGACAAAGCTTAAAGTTCAATATACCACTTTTTCCATCCTGTTATTGTGCCATGTTCTAAATGCAAATACTACAATGGGCTTTCTGAGCTAGCTGGTTATACATGTATATGTTCCTGCAGTTGACTGGCTGTAATGTCTTACAAATAGAGCAGAATCGTGGAATGTAGTACAGCCATCTTGAGGAGTTATTCAACAATTCTTACTTGATTGTCTAGGAACTTGGTCAAACATTAAAAGAGCCTCTTGATCATTTTTGCTTGAATTTTTTTTCATTTAGTCCTCAATAGAGAAAATATGTTGACAACCCAAGAGGCTCGTCCATTTTTTAAATTTATTCCTAAGAAATTACCGGTACTCCCAAATTGTGCAGTCCCACAGTTCAAACTTGAATGACCATGAGAAGTAGACATTTTAAGTGTGATGTGAGAGTGTTTAAAATGTTCAAACCTTTGCACATGGATGTTTATATGAAAATGAAAGCTGATGTTAGTGCACACAGGGCTGCCAAGCTCATCTCAGCAACCCTGAAGAATTCAGACCAATTATAAGACCAAGGAGGTTAAAGTAAAGACTCCTCCTTGATCAGACAAATTTCTTGCATGTAGTTCTTGTTTTCACAAAGGGACGACCAATCAGCTATATGCCTTAGTGTAATTGCAGACAAACTTTGTAAACATGCCTCTTGATACATCAGATTGTAAACAGAGTGCATGTTAGATTGGAGGGTCTTATTCTTTAAAAAAATTGATTATAGCAATACTCACCATGTTTGATATTGCTAGTCAGAGAAGGCTGGTGTAAGGCTAGGCTACAAGACTTCTCTGACCATTCAGAATTTTTCACAAAATGTTGAGAATATGCCTATCAATTGTTCTGAATTCTGATGGCTTGATACACACTCATGACGCAGCAGCATAAAACATTTCCACACAGAGATCACTGGGTGCAGTTTGTGATTGCATATTGCCACTTACAAAAACAAAGAAATTTTCAAATACAATGTACATTCATATTCTTTAGGAACAACTAGATAAAACTAAAATGGAATGAAAATAAAACGCGACTGAACTTCACGTATGTTGGCTAGAAAGTAACATTGCGGTAATTTAACAGAAAAAATCACTTGTACAAGATACTGATACATACTTGTGAGTCGTGACTTTCTATAGCATCTTAATATCACGGAATCAACCAATTAATAACCCACATTTGGCTTCTTCGAAACAACAAAAATGACACACACAACATTAGCTATCTACAAATGTACCATTCTAAACATTCACATGAGTTATGAGCAAAATACTTTTTGTAGCAAAGAATCATAAAAAACTTCAGTAAAAACAATGCAGAAAAATAAAAAGGAAAAGAAAACAAAAATTAGCATTCCATATTTTATGATCATAAATTGGGTAGCCAAATAAAGCAAACTTTTCTCTATCCTATCAGTAGAGCAAAAAGCAGACTGAGTGCACTGAAACTGGTCAGACATCAGCCATAGCATCCTTAGACAAGATGACTTCATTGTCAGGTTTGTTGAAGATCTTTTAGATCATACTTTAGTAAAACACAACTACAACTACACAGTAAAAAACAATATCATATGACAAAAATATATACCATACAGAACAGGTTTCATAAAAAATTGGGAGAATATTAGGAGAAAGGACAGTGACAGAAAAGGTCGGAGCTGAATGAATTCTTGATACAGGCAACATCTGCAAACGGACAGTCCTACAGCCAACCTCCTATAGCCACAGATAGTGGTCACATTATATTTACATGCAGGAGCGAAGGAACTTAATTCTCACTTTTTACAGGAATGTCACCAAAGGACCTGAAGTTATCGGCATTTTCATTGAGACTTACGTACAAGTCCAATCCAAAGCTACTGTTTTAAACACACATAGTCACATACATTTAGTGCTGCTATTCAACAAGGCATTGTCACATACATACATCAAAAGTTTCTTTGCTGCTTCAGGCAGTATCCTGCCAAGGTGATAGCACATTACAACTTCAACTTTAAAACACAAAAATATATTGCAACATTAGCAATGCCTTATCCAACCTTGATCTAACAGAGGTTTTCTTAACACTAAAAAACATTTTTGTTTGCAACAAGCAATTTGGACTTTGTCAGTGTAAACTGTTGATATACATGTAGATACAATGTGGAATCTGTGTGCATCTAACAGTTTGGGCTATAGAATGTAAGGTATATGTTTTTATATGAAGCTGTCATATGTTGAACCATGGCAAATATGAAGCACAGAAATAGATTAATACTGTAATTATAAATTCTTGTAGGGGAATGAGCAGCACTGCTGATAGCCAGAATTGCAAGTATTTGTCTGTCCTTCAATTTCAGGGTAAACAATCAAAGTTACATGTCGTACATCAAGACTACATGTATAGAAAATGTTCAAGACTCCATTGTTGTCTTCAGCTGGGACTACAAGAATATGACACATTATTGGCTATGGCAACCCAGCCCAAACCTTGCATACAACAACCTTATCTTAAAAGACAGTGGTTTGGTAAGGCATGACAAAGTATAGGCTATAGTGTGTTGTTGAACCACTCCACATCTATTTGTCTACTAAACCTTAAGAAGCATCACATGCACAGATTTTTCTTGAGCGCTACTAAATCTGCATTATCTCTAAAAGATTGCCACACACTTCTTGTCCAAAGCACCCCATTGCAGCTATATTTACACCAGCTCTTACAAGTGCAGATTAAGTACATTAACAAAAGACAACATGTTGATCGCCATTAGATATTAACATTCTCTACACCTCATCCTCCTGCATTCCCCTCTCCTTGGCTTGTTTTTCCCTCTGGTGCTCGTGATCAACAAAGTCATCGAACAGACTCGGCCACGCTTCCGTGTCGTCGTAAGTACTCAAGTCCTCGCCAACGACCTCCACAAAGTTCAAGTACATGTTCCACGTGTCGCGCGAGATCCCCCGCACCTGACTGTCCTTCAGGAATTCGAACCAGCGATGCAGCAGCGGAGGCTGTCTGTGGGAGAACACCAGGTGCCACAGCGGCAGCGCCATGTCTATGGGCAGGGACCTCTGGCCCTGGTCTGAGTCTAGGCCGAACTGGAATGTCCATCTGTACAAGTCCTTGAAGGTGGTTTCATCTTTGACTTCCTGAAGGAGGCTCGGGAAGGACGCCTGGATGCCCTTGATGCTGTCCACCTTCAGCGCCCTGCAGCCCCCCTCGAACTCCTCCCTGGTGAACTTGCACATGGTTCCCGCGTTAAACTTCCACGCTAGCGCCAGCACGATAAACTCAGCGGGATCCACGCCGAGGTCCTGACAGAACCGCTCCACCCCCTCCGCCAGGATGCAGTCCTCGTGCTCGTCCTTGTACTTGTCGAACAGTTTACGAATCCTGGTCTCCGAGTACTCCGGAGGGGAGATGGAGATGGTTTTCAGGTTGTTATTGCTGGTCCTCTGAATGGATGAGATGGTTGGCAGCTTGGCTGGATGCATGGGGGCCTTTTTTTCAGAAGTCCTCATCTCCTTGTGGGAGGAACCATTTGTGTAGTATTCCTCGTGAGAGCCGTCCGATGGGGCGGACCTGACCGACTGGCCCTTCTGCACAGAGCTGTAGTAGCTAGGTGGGGTGGGGGTGCGGTGTTTCCCATTGTGGGACTGTTGGCTCCTCTGGGACTCGGTGGAGTTGGAGTCCACACAGTGCGACAAGCACTTGCCCATGGAGGATATCAGCAAGGGGAATAGTCCTGCTGTATTGTGGAATTGATCCTCCCAACTACTAGTCCAGCTATCCCTGTCTCAGACTCTTCACTACTTCAGCATGTCTGCAGGAGAAAAAACAAACATGAGTCAGGATTGATACACTTCTAAGAAAGTAGGAGAGAAAAGTCAGTTCCTGTGGGTGAAAAGTTGTCAAAACTGAAGACTACAAACAGAGGGATAATGTTGAAGGCAGGAAATTAGTCACTCATTCCATGGAAATTTATCCTGCACAAAGAAGAAAGGTATGCCAAACAACTCTACACATGAATTTACATTTGACTGAATTAGATTGGGAAAAAAAGATGATAATAAGGAAAAAAACTGATATTATACAGAAGTAAGCCATTGTTGCAGCTCACAGACAAGTACTGCAGTATGACATAATTTGTATACTGTACTATGATTATGGTTAAATTTATATTGCGTGCATTGAAAAATACATTATTCATCATACGTTATATAAATGCCATGGTAGTCTATTTTAGGTAAGACATATCATAACTATATATAGCATATGTGAATATCTGAAACAGTGCACTCTCCTAAATTGTCTAGGTGTACTTGAGATTCAGAATAAGTAGTAAAGGCCTTTGTCCATTTCTTCTAATTGGTGCTCAGAAGCATGGGGCAAAGTGTCCATATGGTACCATAATGACGTGGCTCGAAAGCTGTGCAGAATATAAATCGCTAAGCCTACAGAAGCATAACAATACATTTTGTTTTTGTACAAAAAAGATCATATTACTGGTAAGGAAAGTTAAACACAGTGTCTGCCTGTATAAACAAAGCAGAAGGATTCCCATCCTTAAAGTTAAAGGCCAAGCATCTATCAGGACAAAAAAATATTTCATTGAAACCATGGGTATGGTAGAAGCTAATTTCCTTGACAGAAAAGTAGCTCTCTCATAGTCTTAAGAAGGTGGAAGATAGAGATCCAATTCTGCGTGAACATCCCAGACTTGTTCATTGTCTAGACATTCTGTAAGCTTGCCAATTTGCTGAGCTAGAGAGCTGAGGTCTTCCTGTCAACACATATGTCAATGGCATTCCTTCTGGCTGGAAAAAATGTCACCCCTTGACCCGACCTGACGGTCATTTCCTCAGGTCAAGTTCAATGCACTCTGCTTTCATATACCTTAGTCACACTTTGAAACATTCGTCCAAGCTGACATAACAAACAGACCTATTAAGTTTATCTGTATATGTATATGGCTGGTACAGGTACATAACTGCCTTCTGGTATATCATAACACACCCTCACAGCCATGAGTAAACCTGTTCTGCAAATCCATCTGCAAATTTAAGATGACTTAAGTGTAAGAGAAACAATGAAGAATTCTCTTTCATTACTTGTATACAATACAGGTTTTATGAAATTTCAAGATAAAACTAGCATTAAATTTTCATACTTTTCTGTTCTTTTATAAATATCAAAGCTTCTTTTACACATTATGCAGACACTGGTAATTGTGAAATGTTATATAAGCATAGGCCTTTCTCTGTCAGCCTTACAGATTTCCAGAGTGCACTGATTGACCTTGGTGGGCAGGCAACTCTTCCAGTACTGAAGACATCCAGAAAAGCTGTAACAGACTACTTCAGACAGACATTACATGTACAAAATAGTACAAAATCTTAGCCTATATCAAGTGACAGGAAAGGACTTCTAGCTACCCACACACTTTTACCTGTCACAGATAGTCCCTTATGCAGATTCTAACTGAATGACATTTTCAACCACACCTATATAATACAAGACATTGTACAAACCTAAGATCCCTTATAATTAATAGTGTTGCCCCAGGACCTTGTACTAAATGACCTTCCCCACCACACCTACAAAATACAAAGACAGGTAAAAACCTTAAGACAGAACTGTTACAGTAAAATTTTCACCACCTACTTGTCCCATGAAACGTCAGACAATATCTCCCACACAAGCGTGCAGCACGTAGAACACAGCGCCAGACTAGTGCAGAGGGGTCAATGCTATTACCAGTGGGCAAACAGGCCCTGCCCTGCCTGCCATGTGCGATGACCTGCACAAACACAGCATTTCAGGCTTTGACGTCATCCTACACTAATTGGTAGGCACGAAGTGAGTCGTGCCTCACAACAGGAACTACGAGCCAGACTATCAATACGCCATCCATACCGATTAGTTCTCCCAAACCCCTTCATTATACATACAATATTCTACGCATGTATCGGCCAAGGTCATCATGCCAGCGTAGGAAAATTAAGATGTACCCACTGATCTGGTATTGAGAATGCTTGGGTTAATCTAAAGTTAATTCTGCAGAAGAGAAAGAACTGTGATATAGTGACATGTAATGCATAATCAACTCTAGTTATAAATATGTATATGTACTCATCAGGATATTAAACTTTATGCTGATTAATATCCCCCAACAAGACCAGCCTAACCAAGGATACTATACAATAGCAAGCAGGTAATGAAAACCCTTGGTGTAAGTACTGGCATATTCAGTTCTTCTTTTCCTGGAATTTCTACCCAAATTGGCTAGCACAGCCATAAATATTTAACAGTAAATCTAAATATTTTTGACACCTTCACCCTTACAGGTATGAAAATATGCCTTTAGAATATACATGTAATGTATATACTGTAAATAGAGAATGTTGTCTTAGTTGACATTTTTATTTATTTAGCCTTCATACTAGAATAACTGTCTACTGTACTGTTCACCACTGTTTGTCTGTCATGTCTAACATTTTTGTCACTTGGCAATTCACCCTCAGGCAAGAGTATGAAATATATAAATAAATGTACTATAAAATGTCTTACAAAAACTTCTTAACAGCTACACTCTATTGAGTTTCTTAGGATGCCCTTTAGCACCAAATGGAGCTAATCTTCCAGGGCTCACAACAATAAACAAACTCTATCATCTATGACATAACAAAGGACCCAAACAATCACACACCTAGCATAAAACACATTGTTAGTCAATCATTCATGGGTCAATAGTTCTTATTGATTTGCTGACATTCAGAGCAACAAAAATTCAACAGACAACGATGCTAAATTGCACACTGGATCAGAAACAGCTTATACAACCCTTTTGTGAAAGAAAATATAGGAAAATAGATAAATCCGTACATACATTAGAAAGTCTATCAGAACAAAAGAAATAAGTTAATGTACTATTTATGTTCTGCTAAAATGTTATTAAACCCAGCAGGCAGCTAAGTACAGAACAAATATTGAATTGCAAGCCACTTCCTGTAATTTAGAAACATGGATAGTCACAAATTAGTGATTATTGACTGGCTAATAGTGTAATATGCACCTGTGATAAAAGTAAAATGAAAGATGTAAAATAGAAAGACATACAGGGGGAATATAGTATGTCAAAATTAACAGTATAGGAGGACCATATGAACAAGAGGTTTTTAAAATATATATATAGAGTCTATAATCTAAGACTTGATGTGCTATTAGATGGAAAAACAATATGAAAACAAGCTCGAGGACCAGGTTTATGGCTTACACAATTGGTGCACTCAGTTGTTTTTTTTTTTAATTGTCCACTTGCTATATTTTCATTTAAATGTGTCTGAAAACCAAGGAAATACATTGAGATAGCCTAATGGAACAAAGCTATTTATAGGACCATGCCAAATTGTGCTAATTTTCAACCAGAGTAAAAACCAGTCTCCGGATATTTCTGGCTGCTAATGGCATAGAAGAGGGTCTGCATGCCTTTTTCCGTTAAGCGTTACGAGCCATTTTAATTCACCGTTAATCGTTACCGACCCTCTCTAATTCAACGTTAACCGTTATCGGTATATTCTTCGTGAAGCGTTATTGGTCGTTTTAATTCAACGTTAATCGTTATTTGTTATCCCGAATTCACCGTTAAGCGTTACCAAGAAATTAATCGTAACCCGTTATACACACGAAGTCAAATGCCAGATAGAGTCCCTGAAAATGCGGGAAAAGGCGTTTAAAAGGGTCCAGATTTCAAAATTTTCTCCGAGCCTCCCGGCCTTCGGCTCTGGACAGGGTAAAATATGTTGCGGAAGCGTCGCCCTCAAAAACCTTAGCACTCATACAGATTTCAATGTAAACCTAGCTTAGTTTCGGGCAAAAAGAACTCATAGAATGCAGAAAATGAGGCTTCTCCGGACCTTCCTTGCGACGACTGGCGCATTTGGCGCTCACGATGACATGGACATGGTGAAAATATGTTAGGGGCGTGGGTAGGCACAGAAACTTTTCTGTCTAACAAAATGTCATTTGATTTAGCTTCGTCTTACAGCAAAATGTGTCCTTCAAAATGCAGTAAATGGCGTTTCAGACGGTCCAGATGTTAATTTTCCCGGACTTATATTGCAACGTCTCGTGCCTTTTGAGCTCGAAATGGTAAAACATGTCGGGGGCTCTGGGGTGGAGGCCAAAGCTATAATCATTGTGTAATTTGATGAAAATGTCAAAATCAACCTAGCTTAGTCTTAGCAAAATTTGCCGAAAATGCAGGAAATAGCAAATAAGAGGGTCTTGATTTTAAAATTTTCCCGGGGGAGCATACCCCCGGACCCCCTGGGATGCGTCGCGCCTTCGGCGCTCCATGCGCTGAAACAATAGTTCAATCCCCCCATAAGAAATTTGCTGCCGCCGTCTCTGTGGCGGGCCGGGAACTCTAGATCTGCCTCCGTCAATTTACAGATGTCATGGACATTGTCCCTGTCATTCCTCCGGGTTCTGGGCACCTTTTGCTTTGTCATTAGTCGGATATTTTCCCCTATTGATATAACTACTCTAGCGTTGTATGAATAGGAATGCACGTCAGTGTAACTTTCAACGGTGTGATGTTTTGTAACTCCTTCTGAATTTACCGTTAAGCGTTACCGGGCCTCCTGAATTTACCGTTAAGCGTTACCGGGCCTCCTGAATTCACCGTTAAGCGTTACCAAGACCCCCCATGCAGACCCTCATAGAACATGGATTGGAAACTGTCAAACATATACTCTGGTAATACTACCTGGGGTAGCATACAATTTATGAGCTCGCACTAATAATAAAGTAATATTCTTACATTGTACATTTAACAACCTATATATCTACTGGCAAGAAAATTGTACCTACATAATTAATTTACGGTCTAGAATAGGGGTAGGTACCGGTACAGAAAATTCAGGTCCAGGTCCGGTTCAGGTCCAGATTATTAGGTCCAGGTCCGGACCTGAACCTGGACCTGATTCAGTATGACTCATGCCAATGGTCCATTTCACTACAAAGAAATTTGTATGGTGGAGTATTAGACTTACACTGGCGTTCTAAAATCCTACAACGCTAACTGCGCCTTTGCGAATGGCTGTAAAACTTGGAATAAATTACTATAAACACTACTCTACTTCACTCTTATTATTTTCTTCCACCTGCAAGCGCCAAAACGTGTGAATGCCTGATGAAATAATCTGTTAATTTTGTAATCGGTCCAACATCCGGTACACCTAATTTTTTCAGGTCCGGTTTTTCTGGACCGGTCCAATAAGAAAAAACGGTTTTGTACCGGTACGCTGTATCAATAGCCAGCCCTAGTCTAGAAAATGAACTACATTGTAGTTGTTGTTTTATTACACAAATGATCAATTCCTTATTTTCCGTGGCCTGGATACCATACCCCAGCCCAATGTCAAAAATATCTACCCTGCACGATAGATATTTGTTAGATTGGGCTGGGTATGGTATCCAGGCTATATTATCCTCAAACTGCCTATTGTACACCAACAGACAGTGTACTCAGCATAGGCGCCATGTGTTTGTGTTTAAACATGCATACAGGAACATTCTGCCCAATCCCATTCAATCAGGAAATTGCCTTTCATGAAAATTCCATTTCAATTTTCCATGGACGTGACAAAGGAGGATCCCTATTATTACTATAACAGCAATCTAGGCTTTTCACGTGTTTGGCAACATATGTCGAGGTTCTGTCTGAATGCATCGGTTGTAGCTATGGGACCCTGAAACATTCCTTATAAATGCAGGCAGCATATCAATTAGGTAAAAAAACTGTCCCTTGGTACTGAGTGTTATTCCCTCAGCTTATGGAACATTAACCTAGGAATGCTCACTTTAATCTGGCAAGTGGCAACATTTAATACAGCCTGTGTCATTTCTTGACGAAAAAAATGCTCATATATTGGGATATGAATATTGTACTGTATTCTTATGCATAAATCAACTTGTATTTACATTGTATCAGAGTATGTAATATTTACCATATTCATAAAATGAATAGAATGGTCCTATTTTCAACTTGAGAAATGTTCAGGAACATTAATTCCTAGATGTACATGTAAAAAGGAGTGGAATTCAGAGCTGCAACCTCAGCCAAACACTAGGTTGCAACATTTCAGGTTGCCAAAGAGACAAGACCAGGTCCGAGCTCTGCAAATCAAGTCTAATACTTAAATGTTTTCAACATTAAACATTAAACATGTGCAAGAGAAACATTAGTTTAGTTAACATGCGCAGATGCAAAAACCAATTAATTAACAAAATCACAAAAGAAACGTGAAAGAAAGATATTCAACGTCAAAGCCAGGATGATAGCTCAATATTCCATTGTTCATAATGAGCCTGATGTTTACCTAGTGTAGCAACGTTGATTTCAATCCTTGGTGCACACAATGACAGGCAGCTAGCACGACGCTTGCAATGTCAGCTCGGAAACTAGGTAGCGTGCTGCGCTGACAATGAAATTAAGTATGGTTGCAGGGACAACTGAGCTACGGGTATTCTGAACCCTGCACACCCTTGATATTTTAGACAACCAGACACCATAGTTGCATTAAAGATTAACTGCCATCCTTTTGGGCTTTCCCTTTAATCTTGAGTAAACGTCAACGCTGGGCCTTCCAGTTCACAGCACAAACACTAAAGGCAGAGAGAAGAACGGAAATAAAAGTCTGGCTGTGGATACGGGCTTCTGAGCAGCCATGCTCTTGGTCTTCAGGCTCAGTCAAGCATGTAACCATTCTGTCCCAGATAGAACCAAAACTACTGCATCCTTTTTCTTATCACTGTTTCTACCTTCTTGTTGGGCAAAAATTGTAGAAGCATATCATATACCTTTCCAAGGAAGCAGCTAGCTCCTATTCCCAGCAATCCTAGACCCATCCAACCAGCTTATCTCCAAATGCCTCCCCTGGGCATAAAGGCCATGGGCAATTTGACCAGACAGGATGAAACCTATCAGCTTGAAGGTCTTCACAACAGCAGAGCCAATATCGACCAGAGTATAATGCACATGCAGTGTCTAAGACTGGACAGATGGATCCCTCCCAGCTTGTTATCTTCAACTTTGCCTGACTGCCATATCGATCAGTGCATTAATCATTAACATGACGAATTACTGTTCACGTTCCACATTGACCACACTACACCAAAATGTCAAGCTTAATTCAACACCACCTTTTAGAATTACCCTCTGCAATATTCAATTTAATTCTATTTCACCATGGTCCTATTTCACATATCTATCAGATGCATGCTTCTTCACAAACTGACATATAGCACTAGAGAAGGGTTCCACCTACAAATTACAAGTGCTTCTGTAGTAGATTTCTGCTGTTCTGACAATGAATACGCATACATACATGTACCAGCGGCTTAAGTCTCCCCTACCTATCGGTCAGCATCAGCACCAGCATCCTGGCATTAGCTGCCCCTAGAAAGCAATAGTAAGCATGCGGACTTCCCGATCAATATTGTCACTCTGGCACCTCTATGGAAGTCAAGGACTCACAGAACATCATAATTGACTGCTGCAGCAATATTGTATTTTTTATGGTACACTCATTCCAAAAGCCCCTCGCAAGGCACACTTGACTCATTTTTCAGATTATATTCTCATGCATCTTGGAGGGGGGAAGTGGCCTGAGTCGATCAATGCTTGCGCGACCATGTCATGATATTCAGTCAATTCCACGGCACACAGCATGGCTGCATAGACTAATCAATGCCAAGGAAACTTCTCAAGAGGATTCCTGTCTGCAACATTTATCATAATCTTCTGACCTGCATGAGACCTTGACAGTGAGGTTATCTTCAAGTTAGATTTCACAAGTCCTCTCTCCAAGACCCCATGTAACCTTGCTCACATTATCTTCTTCTGTACGTTTCTCTCTCCCCAGTCTCCAGATTTTTGTTGGTGACGATCAACAGACAGTGACTAACCTGGGTGCCATCCTCTGTAGTTACTCTTAGCCAGGCTTTTAGCTAGGATTTTATAATAGGGAGTCCAAACTTATTGGTGAGTCGCGGTAAGTGACTATTGTAGGGGGGTCTGAGGGCATCCTCCTTCCATGGTGCAGAGTTTTTGATGATTTTAAGTTAAAACAGTGCATTCTAAGGTATCCAAAGAGGCAAAAATACTGTTACAGATGTCACAGTAGAAGACTGTGACCACATATGACCAGGTAGCATCCCTGGTCAATCAGAATTTCATGCTTGTCAGAGGATTTTCTCCCCAGTATAGGGCGTCCAGGGGCATCAAATTTCTTGTCATTCTAAGAAAAGTGCATCCAGATGACGCGTTGACGCATGCCTGGCTAAAAGCCTGCTCTTAGCTCTACCTTCTCACTTGCTTACCGTGGTGCTTCCTACATGTCCTAGTCAAGTGACTGATGATACCCGGCTAGTCAGTCACATCATTATCAAAGATAGAGCTCGCCTCATTAAAGCCTATTGATAAGATCTTTCAGCCTGATGAATGAAAATAAGCACTCCTGCTAATAACCATACTTGGACCCTTTTCATGGTCCCAAAATAATCATAGATTCTAATGCTTCTTTGATATAAACACTGGATCCAAATGAACCGCTGCAGTAATTGCAAATTGCTTGGGGACATGGCAAATCATACATATGGCTACTCCAGAGATATTCCACAATAGCCCCCATGGGAGTAAAAATGTCAAAACGCAGGTTTAATACCATGTTGGAAATAGTACTTGAGTAACGGGCAAATAGATTGATGCAAATATCAGAAATACGATTATTCAACAGAGGAACAAATCAATAAAACCATTTGCCAGAAATTATCATAAAGTTCCATAGCAATCATCATATTCAGGCAGTCAGTTGAATCTTTACTAACCTGCACATTCTCAATTGCCTCCTATACATATACACATTCTGAATGTGTAGATTGAACTGAACATTCTTATGAATTCAGACACTAACATGATGCAAAGCTGACCAAACCTTAGGATCCACTTCAACCAAAATCCATGCCCGACGCAGTGAAATCCTGTGTAAGCCAAACTGCCAAATCTTACCCATACAGAGTGGAAGTCAGAATTGAATTTCCTGTATATGATTTATTCATGGCTAGATCACAAGACCCCAGGCATGATCAAGGTGATGAAAACAGGTCAGCTTCTGTCCACACATCTGATGGGCTGCAGCGTTTCAAGGGCCAAAGTTTGACTTTTGTATGAAGAGTAGGTCAACCATGGCTGTTTTTCTATCAGGATTATAAATGGGCACTATCTAGCTTCAGTAGTGATGGTACTGGGGCATACATGTAAGTTTATCAATCACTTACAGAGCTTGAGTACCAATATATGTTTTGCTACACATTCGTCCATTTACCAAATAACTTGCAACCAAACTACTACATTCATTCACAGAAGCTGCAAAATGAGCATACATGTATATGTGTGTTCCAAATTCAAAAATAAAACATGGGAAAACGGATGCTAACGATTGAATTTTGCACATTTTCCAAGAAAATCCGACTACCGGTAAGTGGGTTTAGTAGAACTTGGATCTTCTCCAGCATGCCACCAAAGGCTTGAGAAATAATAAAGGCGTCATCACACCTACCAACTTAACACAGCTGCCACCTGAAGTCATCCTGCCAATACATAATCAAGATATTGACCTACAATCTACTAGTCATTCAGATGATGATGAATGACCTCTGCACACCTGTATGCATGTACATATATTAGATGGGACATGCTCATAAATATTACCTGCACACCTGCAAGGGACAACTGCTTTACATAGGTCAAGTTATCGGGTGCCATATTTCTTAGGCACTTTTTGGGGCATGCACGGGGGCTTGATGAACACTAGAGGTTTTGAATAATAATGACGCTGACTTATGTTGCAATCCTTAAGGAAATGATCAGTGAATTAGTCTATAAAAGGAAAGACATAAAATTTTGACTATCACACATAAAGCACATACAATCTCACACATTTGTGATAGAAATTATCTGGAAGTTTTTAAGTCCAAATTACCATATGCCTCCTGTTTAGACATGACCTTACATGAAACATGTCAATGCTATAGATAGATCTAAATTGTCTGGTCTGTCAAATGATATTTACTTCCAGGCATTGTCATTCACAAGTCATGGCAGTGAATGTAAATGAAGTAGATATTCCTCATGATTAAAGTGCAATCAACACCTCTAACATCAAGCTGTAATATCCCAGAAACTATCAGGTGGCCACCCTGTTTACATATCCATGTATGGCAGCATCCCATTTAATACCACCCCAGGGAAAATCCACTTAGTCTGCCGCATCACAAATGCTGTCATTAGTGGAGGTATGGATGATGGCAGCTCCGCCATCAAGGTCACCGGGATGGGGAAGTGCTCCGCACACCTGCTATCAGACACGTCCACAGCATGCTCAACAACTCTGTTTCCCTTCTTACTGGGGAGGTCTTACTCTGCCCAATCTGGGGCTGAATGGAACTTCAAAATCATGAGACCATCAGAGAGTATCTCTACATTGATGCCTGGTAATGAAGTCTTAACGGGAGGTACGGCTCCCAATATACAGCCCATCAGAAGGGATTTGCATGGTACATTATGGTGAAGCCCTACAAATTGGGAGAGGGTGAACCATATCTTAATGTGTCCTGAGATCAAATGCAGTGTGAATGTAATGACAGACATACTGTAAAATGAGATGTCCTTTGGTCCAATGAAAGGCACTGTACTGCATATGGGCATCCAGATATTGATTTCTGCAATGTACAGTCATACATAAAAGCATACCATGTTCAACCTTCTATATCCATAGCAAAAATAATGCCTATGCTGTCCACCTCATCAAAATATGTTAAATTCTACTTAAAAATTCCCATAAAGTGATACTTTAAACTATTTCTTACAAACACAAGTTTGATCATAAACCTTATTTTGGTCCTGGATCTAATACATGTACACATATCAAAGACATGTACATGGGAACAAAATGTAACCAAGTAACTGTTAGATTACCAGATCCACAGTGTTTTCTACATTGTTTACTCCAGGCTTGTACTAGCTGAAATGCAGCAGGCATAAACAGTACAAAGCACACTACCTTTGATCAGGACGCCTGAGCAATAACTGTATAACAGAGGTCAGGTCTGGTTCACAGGGGCTCGGCAAACAAGTGCTTCTTTGTTTGGGCGGCTGCAAAAATAAACCCTGTCTGGGAAGAGCACTGAAGTCTGAGGGTCAGGACTATGGGAGCTACTATCTTCTACTACATCTCTGAGTCTGAGCAAGAGGAACTCATCCAAAGGGTATCCAATGTTGTTTCTATGACCTTTCTCATTAATTTTCAAAATGACAACTGTGAAAGATACCATGGAAAATACCAAAACTTCCATGTGTGCATCTTAGACTGTCTAGACTCTCTGCAATCCATCACCTCACAAATGGTGTCCAGACCTGCTCTATCTTACAAACAGAAAGTGTGGAGGTTCAGACAAAACTTCGCTTACATCAAAGGCTTGGGGTCAGACCTATTAGAACCCTACTACATCCAATGCTTGCTGATAAAATGGGAGGACTGCTGCAGTGGTCTGTATATCATCATCATCATCAATACAAGGCAGCACTGTAACGATGATACATCCAAGCACATTGAGTTTCAGTTTACAATGTCATGAATGTGTCAACTACATTGTATACCTGATGCCATGTTGTTGGTGACATGATACAAAAACATCAAAAGAAACAAGTTACACGACAATACATGGTATACTGCTTAATGGTATGCCCTGCTATTATGCGTCAAGTTTCCAAGCAATTTAACTTTTAAAGGCCTTCTATTCATCGCCTTGGTCTGTGGTACCCCGCTTTTTATCTACAGGCACAGGTCACACAGCCTAAGGCAAAACAGTGTCTTAGTAACCACACAGGCTGAAAAATGAGTCCCATTAAATGTGACAGACTCAAATATATACCCTTCAAGAGATAGTATCATACCTTCCTCTAACCTCTGTTTAAACAGCATTTATAAGTGTGATGTGCTCAGTGAGAACCATGGGAAGAATACAAACAATCGCCTGTACAAAGGAAGTGATTACAACACAATGGTATCCATGTTATCACGCTACAACTCACCACAACAGTCTCTGTTCCCTTATCTTCCATATCTTCCGTTCTAAAGCTGTCTGGTATCAGGTTATCCTGGTAATCCCAGAAATATTTGTAGACAAAGCAGTCATCACAAAAGTTCCAATGTAGATCCATATCTGTCGTCCCTCACTGAGGGAACAATATGTGCACTATTGATCTAACCTTTTAACATGCCCTTTGGTCATGTTATACTCTAACACAGTCCAATTTTATATGCTAAGCTAGAAATATCCAACTTCAGTTCATTTGTATTTGAGCAATTGCTGCACAGCAAGAATACAATAATCGCTATTGATTCCAGAAAACATCTCATACATGACAATAGGAAAATGCAACTAATCAATAATAGGTTTATACAAATGTAGTATGTGCACAAGGTCGCTGCATTTGTTCTGAGCAAATAAATGAATGACGGCTGATATGGGAACATGCACAGGCAAGTAAAATTACTACCCTGTATGATGAAATTACTTGCCCTGGCTAGGCCAGCTCTAAAACTTGCTTCAACATGCAAGCTATATAGAATGACAATGACACATGAACATGTATTGGGGTACATTTTCCAAAAAAACATCAAAACCATACCTTCCCCATGCACAGATGCTTTAATAATGTTTTTTTTCTCTTTTAACAGCATTTTCCTAATGCAAGCTGCTTTCAAGAGTGACCATATTGAATTATGCATCTACCACATACTGATTGCAAAGAAAGACACCGGAACTCCTCAAAATTAATATTTAAGCAGGTTATGAATAGGTACCACTTGACAAGCAAACTGACCCCTGTTGGTATAACTACAACAAGTTACCTATGGGAGTATCTAATCAACAATAAAAACTGTGCTTCATTCTACAACACCAAAGATTTAATTGCTTCCAAATGATTAATTTTGTACCCAGTTTTATGGTTTGATCTTGATGTATGAAATAGCATCAATCTAAAACTCAGTCCACTGAATAGCCAGTGAAAGGACTATGGTACCTGCCAGCTTTCTCAACCCACGCCCGTGGACGTATCATCACGACACCTGACTTGATGATCCTTGCTCGACATAAATTAATCTCTGTTCAAAATTTCAACTAAAAACTCCCCCAGGACGCCATATATGGGAGCAGCTGTCAGGTTGGCTGAGAAGAAATTAGGCCAAATTCTAGTGAGCTGAGGTGTGGGGATTATAAATGACTTCCTCGCCACGGATGCTTCGTAGACAAAATAAAATTTGTGGTACAGCAAAGCCCACGGGACCTCCCTTCTCCAAATTACAATAGGATTTGATATTTGGCGTCAATGCATCATGTTACACAGTGTGCTTTCAGGACAGATAATAACATGCAATCAGTTTGCTGATCACGACTTTGATCAATAAATCTTTAAATGGAAACGACCTCTTCAGCAAGACATGTAAAGGAAATCCACAGACTGTCGCATATGAGGAAAAAAGCGAAAACGTGAACGCAGTACTTTTCAACAGGCACTATTTTATCATAGAAGGTGAAGAAAATTATGGCGTTTGTAATCACCTACCTGTATACCCTGAATTTGACAGGTTCGATTTAGGATGTCATGGTTTTGTTGCTCGGCCCCAGCTTGACCCAGGCTGCGCTACCGCAAGATATAATTTCTGTCCTACAACGAGAAGAACGTTAGGATAAATACCAGACTCCTAGAAGGTAATATAAGGCTTCTGATTGTTCTTAAAACCAACGTTAGTCTGCCCAATTCGGGTTCAATCCAGCAGAAGCCGACATTATTTACACTCACGTTCACAAAGCACCCCGACCTCAGACGACAGGAAATTCCCCAACCAAATTCGTCCCGAGATATTGGGCCTCCCACGACTGATACCAAACGGTATACTTGTGTATGGCTAGGCTATAAAGTACTTAATATACTGTCGAACCATATGGACAAAATATGAGCGAAACGTACGTTTAGAAAGAACTGAATTCGCCTGCGAAAGGCAGACGATACGAAACCTCTCACCTTCCCGAAGAAAGCCTGCTGCCGGAAATAATGTGACGTCATATCCGGACTTACTGGAATGTACCATAAATGGACAGGGGGGTTTCCTTGGTTTGTGCACTTCTCAAACCATCCTACCTTCAATAATGATATGTTGTTTTGGATTTGGAAATTTGTATGTCTTTTCCAAGACCACGTCTCAACAAAGTAGTAATTCACTTGGTTTAGTGGTGGAGGACTAAGCAGGATTGATTGTGTTTTTTTACAAAGAATCAAACAGCAACTTTTGAGTGAGAAAATTAATGCAAAATGACGAGCTGGTAACGTTAACGTTAACATTGTTAAACAGACACTAAATTCTTTTATTTAGGTTAACATTAAGAAAAAGCAAGTCTGTCAGCTGTATGTATGCAGTCCATATCTTCACAAAAAATATGCTTTACTCTGGAGATCAAGAGGATGTAAAAGCTCGCATCCCATTCAAGACCCTTGTCTGGTGTTTCATCTAGGGTCCTAATGGCACTGGATGGCACTTAGAGTTAGCTGTGTAATGGGTTATAATGGAATAAGACAAAGCTGGGGGAAAGGATCACTACCATACTTCCATCCATCTCAACGAGGTTCTCACAGGTCAATCTTATCTGCATTCTGGGATTGGCTCGTCTCATTAATGTCTCTGTCCTTGGGAGTCATTGATTTTGGATGTGTCATTACAGGGAAATAGATGATGTCATGTGATGCAGGCATTCATCAGTGACATTTCCTGAGCTTCAGCCACAAAGGCATTTCGTTTGGGGGTATTTAAAACAGAATAAAAGCTGTGACACAACAGTAGCTAGGTATCACAGGCATGAGAAAAGATGAAAAGCATTTCATTCTATCAAGGAGGTTATAAACTTATATAACCTCCTTGATTCTATCCAACAATTGACAAATCTTCTCAAGACATGCATCAAGAAAAATTATTGCAGAGAGAAGGGTTTGCAGGAAAATAATGGGGATAAGCTGAACCTGGAGAGTTTGGAAATATATCTGATGACAAACATTTCCCCTAATAAAAGATAATGCTGACAGCACTCTCACCTTGGCACCCACAATGCTTCAAGGTCTGTCACCCCAGGAAGTACATAGCTGTGCACAGCTGAACAAATTTCGTTTTAAATCTGTTCTTTTAGTGTAAGATTTCCTGTATGCTGCAGGTTTGACACATTTATATTCAATCGTGTACAAAAAGTTCTTGTATTTGAAAACTGGACAGTCAACCAGCTCTGTTTTGACTACAAATAACAGGGGTGGCTGTGACATGAGTAATGGTTCAAAGGGAAGCCCTAGACTTGACTCAGGATATCAGTTACCTTTCTGTGTTGTTATGCCAGGCCTTTCATTTCCCTTGGTGGGGAAAATGTTTAATATTTATCTTCCAGCATCTTCGTCATTTCCTTCCCCACCTAAAACATGCACTGAAAACAATTCTTAATATAGCACAAAACAATATTTCATATAGCCATCTAGAAGTATTGTTTTTAGAATTAAGAAATTACAACAAAAGATCCATTTAACATAAACCCTATCCTGGTTTATGCTATGTTTGATATGGGTTGGCCCTTTGGACACTACCTTGCCAATGATAGATCTGCTTGGATATCATCTCAGAACATGATAAGTCTCCAGGGAGATGCATCAGTCACCACTGAACAATTTCATAACTGGTTCTGCCCAGAAGTCCACTTTCAACTTTCCAAAACACACTCAAGTACCACAACACACTGAAGTATCGCATCATCTTTCATCCTTTATTTTCAACCCTGCTCAGCCTACAATGGACCTTTGCCATCATAAGGTGATATGGTAGGCTTACTTAGTAGCCTGAGAGCTTAAACCAAGTAGGTAGTCACCACTCACTGGGCATTCTCATCCTTCTATGTAAAGGTGTTACATACATCTACTGTAGAAAGATTATCATAAAGTTTACATTTGATGTTTCTTGTCCTGTCTTGCAGGATTTGGGACACACTCTGAAAGCTATAAACACATTACATATTTACATATAAATCCATGTGATGCAGGAAACATTTATATCTATAGGGACAAATGTTTGATGCATGCACATGTACATACCGGTACTGTACATTGAATATCTAAGTGCTTATTATTTATACACATATGAGAAAGCATTAAATGCTATCAATGGTTAGCATGCAGCACTGTGAAAAGACAACACTGTTTCGGTAATAACAGTGAGAACTTCAACGTTGTGCCTCCTCCTCCTCCAGTTCTTTGTCAGGCTCTTCCTTAAGACTGGGCTCCTTTTCCTCCTGTAGGCTACTTATGTGTTCCTTCTGTGTCTTCATGAATTCATTCCACCTCTGGTGAAAATCAGAGAAGTCCACATACGGCTCTACCAAACCGTCGTCGTCCAGTGTTAACGGCTGGTAAGATCGCTGCCGGCGGCGGAATAGCCTCAGCTCCGGGCCGCTTCTCTCCGTATCACTACTGGTCGTCCCTGTAGTTTGAGTGACGTTTGTGTCAGCTACCTCGCTCATGGTGGCCGAGGGGGACTGTTGTGCCACAACTGGGCTCTGATTGGTCGCTGGAGCTACAACTGTAGTGGTTGGTGAGGTTTCATGCAGGTTTGTAGGAACGGGCTGTTTGGGGGGCATGATAAGTTTGGGGGGAGGTCCTTCATTCTTATGTGGTCTGTATGGAACAGAGACGGGGTTGTACACCCCTCCTTGTGTGGGACTTGTTAAAGAGTTGGGGAACGGATGGTTGAAGTTCCTCACAATAAGCATGATGTCAGGTCTCTTGGCACACAGGCGCGCGTGATCCCCTCCCCGCATGAAGGTGTCGTGGTGAAGTCTCACGACGCGGTCCACCACGGCCTGGGCCACACTGTTCAGGGTGGACTGGTTCCCCAGCTCCTCGGACACCATGTAGGCCAGGTCTCTGTTCACACTGTCCGTACCAGTACACTTCTCCAGGGACTTATACAAGCCTGTCAAATGGAACAAGTTGTTAAGTCAGATTCTTCCTCAAAATAACTTGATATACAAACGTAAAATTGCCATTCATGACAGACTTTAGCATGGTAATAGTATTGACATTAGGTTGTGACAAGGCAATGATAATGTAGCACAATGACTTGTGCTGCTCAGAAACATCATTTCACCCCAAAGCAAGGAATAAATGGACTGATTTTATAACTTTCTGTGTCTCCAAAGATGTTGACTCCAATGCTTACAGTATATGTTTAGGTTAATATTGCTGAACCAACAGTATGTACCATTGAGAAACTGGTTAATGAAAAGATGTTCCTCACCATCAGAAAACAGCATGAGGAAACTACAGGACTCGTCCACTGTGATCCCTCCCACCACGTCTGGCTCTGCTATCACTGGTTCTGCTGTGGCAACACTGGAGTAACAGATCCAACATGAAGTATTAGAAATCAGAAATGGACATCTAAAGGAAAACTATGAAGCTACAAAAGAAAATTGTCTGAATGTCTCAATGATTCACAATAATCACACTTAGTATGATATGAGTAGTTTAGACCTTAAAATTTTTCAGTCTAGTCCAAAAAAAAATATTTGTTGCATTAAGAAACATTGTTGACATACACAATTCATCAGGCAAAGCATTTCACAACATTCCACATTCGAGACATGTCAAAATTGTGTGCATATTATGAAATAGCTTCAACATGGTTTCAAAGAAGGATACCTGCAGCTCAAAAGTCTTACACTTATCCAAAGTTGGCAGGCTGAAGTACATGTTTAGACGCACACATAAAGACTTTGGTTCCTTGATACATTCGTACCAGATGCCATGAATTTTACCTGAGGATGTCAAAGTCCTTGTACCCCCCCTTGAGATGGTAATTTCCCAGCGTGCGGGTGCAGTCCTGGTTGCCAAGGCGACTGCCCTGGCTGCGGATGAGTTCCATGTTCAGCCCCAGCTGCGACAGGCGCAGGGTCTCGTCGGGATTGTCGATCACGTGGTCGTTACTCAGCTGGACCACTTCTAGCGAGGAGTCAGGTTTGGTCTTACACAGCACCGCCCTGCTGTCTCCTGGGAGAGGGAACATAACCACCCGGAACAATTCTTCTGAGGGTTTACGGAAAAGCCTGGGCCCAGCAGGCTAGCCAGCAGACTTTTCTGAGCCCCTTTTGGGGCCCCAAGGCTATGAATGGGGGTTTGGCACCTAATGGATTTTTCAAAGCTAACAGGGTAACGATAACTACTGCTGCTGCTGGGGGCATTGTACAGAAGGTAACTGTTTTTCACATTTGGTCACAGGGGGAGGCAGCAATGAACTACCAGCATCCACAGTTATTTTACATATGAACACAATGTATTCTCTTTGGTTATTCTTCCAGTCAGGCCTACAGAAAGGATGGTTTGGATGAAATTTCCTTGTAAAAAAACTGGGTCAGTGGTAACCCAAGGCAACACTTGGGACCCTAGGGTGGAGGCTGTTTGCCAAAACATCAAATTTGAAACAGATGTCTCCACCATCAAGTGTCAGTGAGCATGGATGCAGGAATGGATGTATGTTATGTGTTTATATGTGTCAACTTGTACCTCCTTGGTGAGGGGGATAGCCACTATAAGTATTGTAGGAATGACTGGCAGTATAGTCAAAGGAAAAGTAAATGTACTAAACCTGGGAGTTCCTGTGGATGTTCATTGATTGTTCATTGTTGTAAACCAACCCCAATGCTCCATGAATATGAGCAAACTGTTGCCTTCTGTCCAATGCACATTGCATGCACTGGAAATATCGGTTACCCAGTTTTAGGTTTTAAAAAATCCATTATGGGCCCAAACCCCATCCATAGCCTTGGGGCCCAAAAAGGGTGGCCTGGCTAGCCTGCTGGCTAGCCTGCTGGGCCCAGGCTTTTCCGTAAACCCTTCTTCTGAGTGTGAAGGGAACTTTTGTGGCTGATATTCATCAGCAAACATTGCAAATACAGTCATTACTTGATGTGGTATGATGTACAACGCTCAACTTATAACAGCAGCTATGACATCTATCTGAAACTAATTATGGATTTCCTGGCACTTGACAGACATATATTGTGAGGTGCTAAAATCAAAAGATCAAGCCGAAAGCCCTACCCACCTCCGTCAAAATGAAGAAATGCAAAATAAAAGTGCAAAAGTTTGATGGATGTGCAACCACACTCTCATTGGTCAAACTTCCATGCTGTCATAGGTTGAACTGTTAGTTGTTACGGACAGCAGGATTAGTATATACAAAAGAGAGTAACAGGGGATAAATGACTGAGGATTTCCTACCTGCATTTGCCACATACAGTTTGTTATTGAGGATGAGTGCCACCACAGCTGTAGTTCCTCCTGTGATCTTCTCATCCAGGGCATGGAGTTTATCCACCAACTGTGGGTACTGCTGGTAAACCTCGTAGTCACTCATACCCTGTAATGTTCACACATGCATAACACATGACTTGTTGTTAACATTTCAAACTCGTAGTGGCTATATGTAATAGCAGGGTGATAACCAGCTAGTGTCCAAACCTCTGCCAATCCCTTTCAGCCTCTTCATTTGCAAAAGAGAATGAAATGACTTGGCAGCTATAATGAATTTAATTACCAGGTTAGCAAAGTGAAGGCTAAGTGTAGCAACTTGAGCATCAAAAATATTCTGATTCAAGCTCTTAAGTCAGCAAATTCCCTGTTACAGGCATGATGTCTTGTTACAGATTGAAATAATTGAAACAGCTTCAGTTTGCACTTTGCACAGTATGAAAGGTAGAATGTTGTCAGCTATCCGAAGCATGAAAACTTGTTAAAACCTTGCTACTTGTGATAGTATCATAAATTTTTGTATAGACTGATAGCAACAGCCTGATGTTTAGTTTATATCTTGTTTACCCACCTCTGGCAGCTCCAACTGAAGTGTAGTTTTCTCACACAAGTAGTCATCAATAGCTTCAAAAAAGGCCTTGTCTACAGCCAGGAAAGCCTGAACATTGGGCAACACAGTGAATTGTTTAGAATCTACAACATGACAGTCTTAAAACATATGTTCAATGCAATGCTACTGTACCATCAACTTCTGTCCTAAGAATCTGGTTCAGAAGGACCATCTATACAACATTACACTCAATGAATCAGGAAGTAAAGAAAATAAATACAGATCCATTACCATGTGAATCTTTTACGTTTATGTACAAATACAAAATGCATTGACTTGACTATTAGAGGACCCTCTTTGCAATACAACCTTCAACAAATCTGACTACCAGCAAACGAACTATGCCTAGGCCTTAAAATCACTTTTTTTCTAAAGGATAAAAATATACTTACACCTGCTTATGCCTGGTGGTAAAATATCATGATTTGACTGCCCCCTCTCTTCCCTGTATAAGTAATAGACCCTTACCTGGTGTAGAGCCATCTTGACATCCCTGTCTGTCTGGATCTTGTCCAGCTGGCCCAGCAGCAGTTCTGCAGGCATGCGCTGGGTGGCAAAGTCTGAGGCTCGGTTCCCATCATGCCCATCAAACACACCATACAGGTACACGTCGCTCTCATGCCTGCCAACCAAACAAAAAGAGGGTTCTGAGACCTAATCATCAAAAGTCTGAAAGTAAGGGTTTATATGAGTAACATAACAAAATCTATTCAAAATTATCAGCATGCTTAATGAGCTATAGCCAGATTGGTCAGCTACAGATACAAAGAAGACATTGAATGTCCAAGTGAGGTTTTAAGGAGCATCATCATCATCATAAGGCAGCAGTAATACTAGCATCAGTTTTTCGGTAACATTTTCAAGACACAAATGCTTTAAAATCCTCTAGTTAAGCAGAGTGTTCCTGTATGTTATAGCCAGGGTGCTGCTGTACCCTCCATAGTTACTGTTGGCTCTTCCTTTTCACTTGTTCATGTGGGTAAGCAAATAAAAGGGGAGAGCGAGTGGTAAGTACGGAGGATAGTACCCCAGCTTATGTATCGTCATCATCCTACTAGTATGAAATACATTTCTGTGACAATATCATGCTACAACAGTCAGCAATGTAAGAAAGGAGTAGAAACAGACAGAAACAATATCCTGACTCCTGGGATTCAAACCTGCGCCGATCCTGGGCGGCCAGACCACAAAGTGACAAACCCAGCATGCAACTTATCACGCCAAAAGGCTGACAGCCATTTGGCATAGTCGGTTTGGTGGAGCTTAAACCCCACTGTTACAGTGCAATAACCTGACCTGAAGTGGAAACACCTGTCCTCGAAGGGGTGTTCCTCCTGCCTGAGCCCGTCCAGCCTGTAGGTCTGGTTAGTGGAGGAGCCCACCCCGGACAGGGGGCAGACTGGCAGGTCATCCGTCCAGCTGGGGGCATGGCCCTGAAATACATCACCATTATGATATGTGTGTTCATGGATACAACTGTACATATGCAGCTGGTCAAACGTGTAACGCTAACTTCAAACATGACTTGTGACAGTTGTTGTCTCAAAGGATGTCCGGATATCCAGATATTGATGTGGACTCCTCCATCAGTTTGCATCACAAAATTATGTCCAGTGTTTTGTCTGTCCTACCAAGGAGTCTTGACCTTTGACCTGTGCTTGTGCAGCTGGTACATTATATGCTTATAAATTATTATGTTGATGTTGTAGGTATTGTTGAAGTAAGGTCATGCATCAGCATGTTCATTGTTATCCCATAAAACTGGCTGAGCAAATACTGGAACCAATCAACATTATTTACCGTTTCAAATTTCACTGTAAATTTAAAATCGGAACTATATGCTATATTGCATGCTATGCCATTGTATGCTATGCACTGCATCACCTCATCACAAGTAGTGATGTTTTTCTTGACATGAGCTAACGTCTAGAGAGAATTAGATGAACAACGACACTTATGCACTGTCTCTTACCAGGCCGCGGGGCGTGGCGGATCCCGAGGAAAGGGTAGAAGACGTACTGGCTCGGTGACTCGTCATTTCTGGCGATTTCTTCACGATTTTCAAACAAAAGGACCAGAGGAGGAACTGATCTCTGCCTCCCAGTCCTGAATTTAAAGTTCAAAGGTTATAATGCCGCGTGCGGAAACGGCATCTAGCGATAAATATATGAGGTGCAGCAATCGTTAATACCTGGACGTTTCCACTAAAATACAGTGATGTTATTTACATCTATTATCTTCATGAAATAGCTCAATAATCATTCAAATTACAATAAATAAGCATGAAATACAATATATAGTATAAAATCACGTATTTCTGTGTCTTTTTAAGTCAATATTTGTCTTTAAATACACTAACTTGTTTCAAAGTAAGTTCTCCCTCTGGCCAAATGTACTATTCCAAAATGACAAGGTCAGAGGTCATTTGAAAGACGGGGCAAACATGCGCGAAAGTTCGATTGTATAACTTGTGTTGTTACAGCTAGAAATTGAAATTATATGATAGTCTATCCTTGTAATCATGGCCTCGCTAAGGACGGAGGTTCTATCAGTCTACAGAACAATACTGAGGACAGCCAGGACTTGGAGATCGCTGTCAGGCAGCCAGCAGGAAACCCAGGAAGAGGTGAAGTACATCAGAGAAGAGGCGAGGACGCTCTTCAAGAAAAACAAATATGTAAGGACTTTAGAGACCATAGAAATGTCGATGTAGATTCTTTTTAAGTTCATGTGAGGTGTGCAGCATTACAGAGCTATTGACAATGTCCTGAAACAGCCTCATTACTCATACTTTGGGTACCTACTGGCTGGCAAAATACACCAGATGATTATTATTATGATTGATGCATTTACTATTGCTATGCAACATTTAGACATCATCCATAATTTTGCTCCAATAACCTTTCGTGGTTTTTTCTTACAGCTTACAGATGAAGAACAAATTAGACAATGTATAAGAGAAGCTGAAACTAGAATTGAACTAGGTGAGTTATGAAGTTAACGTTAACTGTGCCAGTGTCACTGAAATGATCATTTTCAATTAAATTCCTGTCATATCCTCTTACAGGACTTATGCATTATTTACATTTTACACTGATAACATTTGGTGTAATCTGGTTTCAGCACATCATTATGGGATACCATACCCAAGACCAGTGAGTATAGCAAAGAAATTTCTTCTTAGTCAGCTAACATCTACTTGTGCTCAGTTCTAGGGACCACCTCTGCATAAAGACCATCTGGCCATTATGGCTGCCTTTTTAATTTTGGTGGCTTATTTTTCTCTTGGTCTTAGCATTAAGAATTCTGATTATCTTAAGTGGTCAGTATAGGTATAGTACAGGTTTGACTGTTATATACATTGTACTTGTATGTCATGCTCTCTACTGACCATATTCAGTACTGCATGTGCTAAACCCATCATAGATGAGGAAAGATTCACTCAGATGTCCGAAATGAGAATGGCTTTTTGGTACCTTCCTTGAAATTGGTAGTTTTTTAATGGTGTCAATTACATGACAATATCTTTTGTTAGATTACTAAATTCTAGTTTATGCACATACACATGCACAAAAACTGTTTCCTTGCACAGTGCAAGGAAACACTTTTTGTGCATGAAGTGCAAGTTGCACTTCATTCCAAGTCTCATGTAGGAGTGTTATTTAGCTATAGATTGTCAATCACTGATGAATGCACAGAAAATCTCAGACTTTTTTGTTTGTTTACAACATTCTACCAGGTGAACCTGCCCCCCATGGGTCTGGGTGGACCTCAGAGGAAAGGGAAGAAACTTCAGGAGAGACTAAGACATCAGGCCAAGCCAGTTTACCTACATTCCCATGAAGAGATAGAGAAGTAGATGTTACAATGACAGACTATTCTTTATTTGTTTTACAACATCTCTAACTGAAACATACTTATTTTAGTCCTTATCAAACCAGTTTAACCACAAAGGAACAAAGAGGCAGTTGCCTTTACATGATCATGTACTTATAGCAAACTATCACTCCAAAATAAAGGTGTTGAGCAGAAAGTTATGTACATCACAATGTAAAATTGTACTCTGTCTGAGTCTGTCTCAAATGCACACAATCATGTATTTGCTGAGTTCCTAATGTTAACAGAAAGAAAGTGTAGCTATCAAGTATGCCTGCTGACACTATGGTGAAAAAAGATATCACTTGATGATTATTTACATCCAAGATATACTGTATCTCATGAGAGGAGGACAATGAATTTCATGATATGCAAGTAAAATACATGTGTATATATCGTTTAAATGAAGACTAGATAGAATTCAAGCACACATGCTACCAGTAAAATAATATATTGACATGACGTTTCGCATCCAAACTAGTGCAAGTGCAGTAACACTATTGTTACTTAGCTATAAACACCGTCCTAGACTTCAAAATGTAATGTTATGCCTCAAAACAAAAGGTTACAATGTACTATCGGTACATGTATGTATGTGGAGGGGGTAGAAACTAGCCTCCTTCAAATCATCTACAGTCAAACCTGTCTATAGCGGCCACTCAAGGGACTGGAGAAATATGGGCACTATAGACAGGTGGCCACTATAGAGAAAATGTTGATCAATTGACTATGAGCGAGCTACACATGATTTCAGTTCCCACTAATCTTTCTCACCAAGTAACATTGTCTTGATCGGTAAATTCACCGACAAAGACTTGCACTCAAGGCATGCATACCTTCTTCTACTGCGAAAATGACCCTGTCAGGAACTCCAAATCCTCGCAAACTACAATTTCAAACTCGGTGCAGGGTGATTTAAGGCTGCAGTATGGTTGCAATAGGCAGTGTTTCTGTATCAAGGGGACCGGAAATCGTGTGGCCGTGGCCGCGTTGGACAGGTGGCCGCTAAGCCTATTTCTTAATCATTACGAATCCAAGGGACCGACAAAAAGTGGCCACTATATGGCCAGGTGGCTGCTATGCAAAGGTGGCCGCTAATACAGGTTTGACTGTACTAATGGTTTATTTAGATGTAAGTTTTGCCACATTGCAGCCAAGGACTGAATTACGTGGGAAACTTTACCGAGTCATTAAAATCGTCAATAGTTAAGTAACATTTTGCTGATGACCAAGATGGATAAAATACATATAGCGTTACACTAGTTAAAAGATTCTGAAAGCACGTCTTTGAACAGAATCGATCTTCTTGCTGAGCACGCTGGGTAGTCCGGGGTGCCATGCGGGGGCAAAGTACTCTGTTATGGGACGGATGAAGGTGATGTAAACTGTCAAGTTCTTCGGTTGCAAGGTGAAAGTGTTTGAGTTTACAGAGGAGAAAAAGCCGTTGGATGGCTTTTTTATATATAGTGTTAACATGGGTATTCCACTTCAGGTTTGATTGAAGACGTGTTCCAAGAATTTTCATAGATGGTACGCAGTACCGTAACAAGAACCTAGAGGGGCCAAAATCTAATCGTTTCCAGGTGTTATCAAGATCAACCCACATACCAAATATCAATACAATCCATCCAGTCGTTCTCCAGTTAGCTGGTGTTTTCACACACACATACATACGTACATACATACGCACGCTACCCAAAATATAACCTTCTTGGCAAAGGTAAAAAACATGGTTAGATTCCAATGTGTTTTTATTTCAATCTTCTCAAAATATTTTATATTGCATTCCTTCATTGACAAGGTGTCTCTTATATATTAACAATGTCTGCAATAGAGCTTCTACACCATTTCACTAAAATGTTTAACAAATGGACTAAGATACTTACACTTTTTTGCATTGCTTTTCTTGTAAATTATGCTCTAAAATATCGCAGAATCTAAAATCTTATCTGCCCATTCGATGGTCAGAAATACAACTGTAGAATAAACATTACAGCAAGGCACATACTTTTTGTATGGCAATAACCATTCGTTGTGTAGTACAAGACAGGTAAAAAGGCTCCCATTAGAAATGTATTCCAAAAGGCACATTTTTCAAAAGTTACATGTAAGATGACAGCAATATCTAAGGTTACAACAAAATACTAGTACAGTATCTCAAAGTTTCACTTGGCATTTACAATGTTTTTACGTTTATATCAAATCATTTTGAGAAGTTTTGATGATGACTAGAACGACAAATAGTACAAATCAAGAAGAACCTCATGATTGTTTTCTTCACGGGGTACCTTGTGCTCATGTTTATGCAAAGGACCAGATTAGTGTTATATCTACTCCCAATATCTGCAGCTGTTTTGAATATCAAAAACAAGTATACCAGTTTCACAATAGAAGTAGATTTACAGGATGTACAGAATAGAATATCTTAAACATCAACACAATAAGACTTGTGTATTGCTTAGTCAGCATCTAACGTATACATGACAATGTCTGCAACTTCTTAGAGAGTTAACTCTGGTTACTGCTCATTGGTAATGTGTAAAGCAATCCACTCACGATTGGATCCAATTCCCCACCGCACCTGACATCAGCCATTTATTTCATTTTCTTTCCTGCTACTGCTCAAAGCTTGTATCAAAGATGTCTTTGAAATATTACAGAAGATATTCTATGTAACATTTTTTTTAAATCATCCATTTCCTCAATCAGTTTCCATACTCTCTGTTGGGAATAACTCTGCTGAGAGACCATGATCATATTGTTCCAGGTCGTCCCTTATGGCTGTCATCTTTACACCTTGCTCTACCAAACTTGAGGACCCTTTATACAGCGGGTAGCCACAAGTGTGCATAACTATGAGTTTCCCCTCCTCATCAAACCCTGGTGACCCGGAGGAACCCGGGCCAAACACTGACCTATAGGTGACTCTTCCAGGGTCATCCACCATGCGGTAATTTGCTCCCCCTGTGGGCTCGGGATTGAAGTTCAAATAAACCGCAATTGCTTTAATATTCTTATGATCTGAACCTACTATGGGACAGCAAATATTTGCTTCTTGGGGCCTACCTCCTGGGTGCCCAATGATTGTCACTAGTTTTGCCTTGCTGGATGAAGCTATCAAATGTCCGAGCCCTGGAGGCAGCCTTTCAGACTGGTCATCTGGAACGTCCAGCTCCAGAAGACTATGATCTGACTCATTATTTTGACTGGTACACACAACACGTTTCACTTTGAATTCGAACAAGTCTGGGTCATTTAAAGATTTATAGTTGAATTCAACAAAACTTTCACCCCCCACTTTTGCCATTTCTTCTGTTACATGCCTATTAGTCAATACAAACTTGGAGCCAAGTCGGAGGCAAGTACCATAGCGATGGTCATTTTTCTTAAGAACCCCAACAGAACGTCCCAACTCACAACATTTCTCCATCAATGAAATACGGATGCCCGGATTGGCACTGCAAAAATCATGCCTATATGGCTTCACAAACCGATCCAATTTTTTCTTACGTTTCCCTTCTGACATAGGTGAATCTTTCTCCTCTAAGTCCAACTTCAAGAGCTCAGCAACTTGACTCTTGCTTCTATGTTGGATAACCAACCATTCTGTCTGCAGACTCTCCGTCTCACTGCCCTCGCCTGATTTGGCTATTTCTGCCTGTAGATCTAGGTCCCCCCTAGTACCTGAAATAGCTACATCAGGACTGTTGTCTAGTTGTGCAATCACTTCTCCCCATTCTTTATCACTAACTTGTAATGTTTTAGGATGCACTCGACATGCAAAGGTCTTCCCATCATGAGAGCGACACTCATCGGTGAGTTTAGTGTTAATCTCCCCAGTACTATCTTTGCAAATTAGTTCAGCATACCTCACCCAATCCCTTTTAATCCTTTCATCTCTAAGCAGTGCCAATAGAAGTGTATCACTGGGAAGGCAATCAACCAAAATGGGGGAATCAAACGTGTTCGGATGTTCTTTGGTAAGCCACTTGGCCTTATAACGTCGATCTCTAGCATCAAGATAGATCTTATGCCTACCACTGAGCCCAAGCTCATCCTCACTATTTTTGTTAGGGTTTTGAACTTTTCCTAACCTTGCCTCAAATCTACCACCTTCTATCAGACTGCAGGGGCTGCCTATGTTCGGTACCCCCCTGATCGGGTTGTTCTCACCGTATGGATATAGATAAATCCTTGGAAGCTTCTTCTTGATCTTGTCAAGTCTTGTGTCTCCCTGCAGAGCCTCTATGATGGGCTGATTTCCCGGCGCTGTTATGAGAAAATCTTCGTTCAGCTCTGTCTCTGTCAGGGCGACCTTCAGCCGAAACTTAACCTTTCCTGAAGAGTAACAGATAAATCATAAAATAAATAACTGTTACCATTCAAGTTACACTGTACATGCACAGAAAAAATTAAGTTATTCTAATCAAGTAATCCCAAGCGCAGGTGTAGAAAGTTAACAAATCTAATCAAGAACAGGTGAGAAAGATTAAGGGAAACAGGTGATGCCTGCCACGTGTATACAGGGTATAATATGCACAGAACAAAGGAAATCCATCCAGACAGTCCAAGTGAATGCCGAGCGCAGGAAAGCGAGATAGAAGCGGCGTTTCATCTACGAACGTGTCCCGAAGCCCGACTACACCACCCATTCCACCCCGCCGAGGCCACACCGGCACCACAAATTCACTGGAATTTCAGTGGAAAGGTTCTTGTTGTTTTAAGTTCGCTGTACGTATGATGTTTGGAGTTTTTTCTAGATTTTAGCGGGCGGCCGCAGTTTGTTGTCCGGAATTGTCTTACGTGGAAATGGCAGGTTTGTTGCCTGGAATTGTATATATATAGCCCGGACTTGTGTAATGGATATGGGCGGTATATGGCCCGGAATTGTGTAATGGACATGGGCGGATTATGGCCCGGAATTATGTAATGCATGGGCGGTATATGGCCCGGAGTTGTGTAATGTATATGGGCAGTATAAGGCCCGGAATTGTGTAATGGATATGGGCGCTATATGGCCCGGAATGTGTAATATATATGGGCAGTATATGGCCCGGAGTTGTGTAATGGATATGGGCGGTTTCTTGCCCGGAATTGGGTAGATATGGAAGTCTTTTGCCTCCACCTATTTCTCTTTTCTGGCCCTGAGGGGGCGTGCCGGTACCTTGGGCTACCCTGGTCATTCTGAGCCTGTGGACCCCGGGGTGCTGGTGGCGTCTCCCTCTCCTCTGCTTTACTTCTGGCTATTTCTATCTTTGTTGGAACCAAGTAAACGTCAGCCAGAATAGATACACAGCGAATTAGGGAAGGGGGACCCACTAGCACTACGTAGGGGTCCACTTCCGGATAAAGATCTTTTCAAGATGTTGTTCAAAGAATGAGTTTTATAATAAGCCCCCACTGTGTGGAAATGTGATGAAAAGATAACTAAGTTATGTAACTGGAATGAGTGTCGTAATAAAATCAAAGGATGTGAAATGTTCTGAATGGAGTTGGAGGTTTGGAGAAAAGGAACTGAGGTTTGGAGGAGGTTGGTGAAATAAGGGTTGGGAGATTAAATGAGGTTTGGGGGCAGTAATTGGGATTGGGTGCACCAGTGCAATGTATATGTTAACCGTCGCCGATCGATCTGACGTAAACAGTGACATTAGCATGCAGACCCCCATACATCCAATCAGTGCGCTCCATGTTGTGATATACAGGAACACACCATACAACATGCAATTCTGTTCAATTCTGCCAGGGGGCGTAGCTACACGCAGAACAGGTCGGACCGGTTTTTCCGCCCCCAAACCAGACCGGACCGGTAATTCCGCGGTCCGGACCGGACCGGTAATTCCGAACACCCCAATCGTCCACGTCCCACTAACACCCGATATCAATCCCCATACCTAACATGTGAGATGTCTTCTACACTGAAGCGGAGGGATACTTGATTAGGATAGGCTACTATTCTAATCAAGTAATCCCAAGCGCAGGTGTAGAAAGTTAACAAATCTAATCAAGAACAGGTGAGAAAGATTAAGGGAAACAGGTGATGCCTGCCACGTGTATACAGGGTATAATATGCACAGAACAAAGGAAATCCATCCAGACAGTCCAAGTGAATGCCGAGCGCAGGAAAGCGAGAAGGAAGCAATGGCATGAAGAGTAAGAGTTACGTGAGCGGTATTACTAAATGGGTTGGTGAAGGGAAGGAGATGGGGGGAAAGTTTAAAAAAAAACCAAAAAAAACACCCGCCCCGGCCATTTAGTATTTCTCGTTGCTGAGAAGTTTTGCTCCGTCAGTGGAGGACGTCCCACTAACACCCGATATCAATCCCCATACCTAACATGTGAGATGTCTTCTACACTGAAGCGGAGGGATACTTGAATAGGATAGGCTACTATTCAAAATAACTTCGTGCTAATTTTTTTAATAATAGTGGATTCCAATTATTCGTATTACGCCTTTTCGGATAATTCCGGTAATTGCATAGAATTGCGAAATCCCAAACCATTTGCCATTCATTCTATTGTATGAGACTTCGCAGAATTGGATAACCCCCGGTCTCAAACTTCGGGTTTTTGGATAGAATTACGTCAAATTATAGCGAAGAAAATGGGAAAATGTACGCTAAAACTTACAAAATGAGGCCAAAATTAACCAACAACTGTATGTCCGAAGGCATTTAATCATGAAAAGGACCGTAAGATAGGTAGATTCCACCGAAAATCTTGCCAATGCTGCTGCGGTAGCGTGCGAACATTGGTTAGGCGCCATTTTGATAGGTTGCCGCAAGGTATGATGGGCGAACGTAATGGGAACGTCAACACGCTTTTGAGTTCATATTTCCCCTTCAGACAACGTCTAAACTTGGTTTACCCTACAAAATGTGTTTTTACATATCCACTGTCTCATTATTGAGCTGATTTCGGCTGCACTACGTAGATTTTTACAGCGCACGTAACGCAACAGGTCAATGAACTGTGATTTCGCAATCAGCCGCATTGAATGGCGGGATATCTCAAGCCACGCTACGACGCCATTTTAAATGTTTTGAAAGTAAAATTTTCCGTCTTCCACCGCGAAAGACGGCGTCGAGTTTAAAATTTCAGCGTAACTTGTGGACACAAGATGTAAATAAGAAGGTGAAGAGTTTATCTCTCCAATACGTACCGTCATTTTGCTCAAAATTACGAAATCAACATAATTTTTTCCGGCATACAAGCGGAGTTGTGTTTGCCTTTGTTGTGGTTCATGCTCTCGGCAGTGCGAGTCAAGCGTATTTTTCTACATGTTCATTTAGCCACCGACTTAAAAATCTTTATTAGATTTATCAGCGCACGTAAATTGTATAATATCGGAACGTATAATTATGTAAAGCTTGTAACTGGAATCTGTTCGATCTTTTGCTGGCTATTTAGTGATGTTGTAGATTCAAACAGTTGACGACTTCCATTCGTTCAAAACCTGGTTATTAATAACTACTGCTTAGACTACTACTGCTCTAGATGAACGAATGTCTGATTCAAAAGTTTTGTAAATGAAGTTCCGTATTCGGTATGTGTGGTGTTTGTGTCTTGCGTAGTAGTAATCCTATATTTGCCCCCCTCCCGGCTCCCTTCGGGGCGTTAGTGGCCCAACTTCGGACTGTTGGATACTTCGGACTATTGGATAAAATGCGCTGACAAATGAGCTATCCAAATAAGCGAATTCCACTGTATTAAGATATGCTCTGGCTTCATGACCCGAAAAGGATGCAATTATGGACAGCAGATTTCATTCATTCAATCATTGATTATTCATTTACTTGTTTATAACTTCCTGTACATAGAACTGACTTTCCAGCACCCAACTGAATGGTAACGTTAGCACATTAAATTGTCACTGGATTGAGCTGCCCAGGCTACAGAATACAGATTGAATCAAATGATTAATTACAATTGAATCAAATGATTAATTACAACAAACATAAAAGCAAACATACCCGTAATTTGCTTTTCCTTTTTTTCAGGCATCTGGTTCAAAGTTGATAGTTCCTTTTCAACATTCTTGCTTATTTTATCACCAGTTACCTAGTAGGAAGGCAGACATTTATATCAATAGTGGTTAAGAACTTCAACCAGATTACGGCAGCAATCAAGGAGTTGGCTAAAATAACAGCACACATACACAATACACACACGCACGCACGCACACATACATACACAATACACACACGCACGCACGCACACATACATACACAATACACACACGCACGCACGCACACATACACAATACACACACATGCACACATACACATGCAAGCATGCAAACACACACACACATGCACGCACATACACATACACAATACACACACTCACGCACGCACACATACACAATACACACACACATACACAATACACACACGCACGCACACATACACACACACACATATGGTAAGCCCCTTTTGCGGTGCAGCCAAAAAACACCACAAACGTTAACTGTCACCTGCAAAATATTATCGCGGCCATCTTCCGTCGAGTCTTCGTGCTGCCGTTTACGCCACGGTGAAGACGAGCCGAGCCCTCTCGGTGAGCCGGGCTTGCGGCGTTTCATCTTCGAGGCTGATCGTGACCCTACCCGAGGGTGGGAAGTTGTACCCACCGGCATCAGCGGGGTGATTACTTGGGGCCGGAGCGAAGAGTCGGTCCCGGCATTCGGCGAAGGGACTGAGGTTGGGGGTGCGTTACTGCCATTGTTGGTCTCTGTTGTTGTACTTGATCCCATGGAGCCGGGCAGGCTTAATCTGCGTCTTGAACTCGCCGGACCCGGGGTAGCTTCGCCTCCCGCCCCCAACAGTGATAAGGTTGGTTTCGGGGCAGGACTTGGCGTCGGCTTGAAAAACTTGTCGATTTTAATTTGCCGTGGCATACTAACGCACCTTTCCCGACATTTGTAGAGCCCGGGTCGAAATTACACATCGGCGCTCCGGGTCCCTCCTGAACACCGCCTCTCCCAAAGTCTGCACTGCAAACTAGTCCCTCACCACTGGTTTTACCCGTCACGTGACATGCCTAGACCACGATCAGAAAAAAATCCCCTGACTCAGGTGTGGTCCCACGGAACAAATAACCATTGGTTGCAGCAATTCGGAAAGACAATGAAACCGGGCTCGATTTTGTTGGTAATTTCTCGGAACTGAACTAGTATTCGTCTGGGACTCGACAGTCTTCGTGTCGTCGATTTGGAGCAACATTTACAGGTAATTAGTACGTTTTAGCTTGCTTATACCAAGGATGTTTAACCTCCTTGCTTATAATACGTGACGGAATTACTTCACTTTATTCATTTGCTATCATAGGGTAGCCTATCATAGTATCACGTCAGTTTCATTCGCCCCTAACAGTTGATATCTGAGGGCACAGGCATACAATGCCGTAGATGGCGTCACCAATAGCGGCGATGCCTTATAACAGTGTCTCGGAGAGACTTGAGTTCAATAATTGATGAGTATTTTCAAAATGCACAATGTTCATGGTTTTGCTACATTCAATCTATAGAAAAGAGCCCAGGACATGTATTTCGAGGTTGACTATAGGGGATTCCACATAGTTTCGATGGTATCAATACAACATGTACCTGTAGGGGGACTTCCAACAACGCGTTACTCATAATATTACATCAAGTAACAACTTTACGCATACCTTGTATACTAACCAGCAAGCCCAACTGACCGTTGTTTCTGGTACTAATACGTAGCGGTAGTAGTGTCTTGTGAAAGGACTTGCCTGGCTGTAACGTAAGAAGACTAAAAAGGCACGCCTTGGAAGCGGCGCTTGAGACTTCCGCATTGGCAGATATTCCCAGGTGTCACCATTCGTAAATACTTGATACGTTGTTGGCCTGTAGTTTTGTGTTTTTTTTCTATTCCAATACAAAATGATACATGTGCTTCAGGTTTGAATGAAACGTTAGCAGCAACATGTGGCGAGCGGGCAAATTTCAACACGGACAGCCAGTTTCAATCAAAGCCACAGTTTCTATGGACGCTTTTAGTCTCCAGATCCAACGTCGAGTGTTATCCCACGTCAGGAAAAATGCTAACATCAATGCCTTCAAAGTTGTCAACAAACCACCGACCACGTACCACGGGGAAACAGCACACATCGACTTTACTTTAGAGCCAGTGGGTACGTCTTACTCAGATGCTGAACAATTCTACGCCAAACTGAGACAGGCATGGTGCACAGATCCACCCGAAATCACAGGAGACGAGGGTTATCCATGGCTGACAACAAACTCTGGAAAGGTACTTTCAGACAAGGGGAGACGGGCTGCAACACACGATGTCATTTACAAAAGTTTCTCTCTTGGTGCATTCCGTGGAAGAAGCACTTTTGTAAGCCACTATGAAGCAAATCAAGTGTGTGAAAATCAGTTGTCGTTTGAGCACGATAGGAAGGAACTTACCGTGTACTTTAGAGTTAATACGTTTCGTGAGTATGTACACAGGATGAATATCAAATATAACGACTTGGAGAAATACATCTTAGTGACGGAGAAGAAGACCGAAACATCAGTGTACCTGTTCTTAAAGCACAGGGTCAAGGTGGGTACAAGAAGATTTTAAACATTCAAATCATTAGGTCATTCAGAACTGCATCATTGTTACCATCGGCTATACATGTATACTTTAGTAGAGCGAAACCTTGCGGAACTGCAGTTAAGTGCAAATGCTGTATCAATGTTTTGCTAATAAAGTATATATGCAGTGGTGATATTACAATAAACCTTTAAGTTGTCTTGCATACAGTGGTTAAATCTTTTGTTTTTGTAAAACAAGAGTGTCTGTATATTCTTAGGTTAGCAGAGCACCTGTTGCGTCGTTGGAGTGGGTGGGCGAGAAGACGGTTTGGACCCGCAGGACAAGCTTCTTGGGTTGTCCTGCTGACATCATCGGTAACTCCTCCTGCTTGAAGCTCGTTATCTCCAATGAATCCCACTGGAACGACATCACACATCAGATTCTCAGTCGGCTGTGTGGGAGGTGCGGCTTCAAAGCTCACTACCTGTTCACAAAGGAAGAGACGGTAAAATCAGCGCCCCCTACCGAGCCTAGGTTGCATGGATTTGCCAGTGTGTACGCGATGCATGCTCTCTTATCCAGAGGTTTCTCGGCACGAGATCAGATGGAGTCAGAGCTATGTCTCAAGCTGGAGAAGCTGGAAAATGAAGAGGGGGAAGATGTCGTTACCGATGTACTTTACAGAATCGTCCACATCATGGACCAGAACAGGTTAGGGACTCTTTCATTATCTCACTTTCCTAATGCCAATCATTATTTACAAATTCCATACTGTATTATATATCATCAACTACCAATGGTCGACAGCCGTTAAGTTTTACAAACTGTATTAGCCGTTTATTTTCGTATACGCCTGAGATATAAGATGATTTTTTTTGTAACCGAACAGGTTTGTGGATATATCGAGGGAATTTGACGCACTGCTGTCCGCCAGTGACATACAGCTGGGTCGTCAGGAGATGTCCCTCCCGGCCACCCTCCGTTACGTGCGTCGCGTCATCGTCACACCTACCACGCTCCTCTTCCTGCAACCTGAAATCATGTTTGAAAACAGGTGAGCTTAACGATTTAGGTTTGTCAAAGTAAATCGATATCGCTCGTTTTTTTAATACATTCTGTTAATCAAAAGACGACGGTTTGGCCAAGACTTAAAAAGACTTATGAGTCGTTTCGGTCACCCTATCCAAACTATGGGACACATTACACAGGGCTGCGTATTAAGCTTATCTCTAACTGGGACTAACCTGCTAGAAGCTAATGAGAAGGCCGTGGACTGGCTGCAGTACTGGCACGGAACCATATGATGATGATTTGCGCAGTCGCTACATTCTACATTTTGTGCAAAGCGCATTTTCACATTTTGCCTCAAAAGTATACGCGAAGTTTCCCATTCGTTCTTTTACTACTATTCAACCACAGGATGCTGCGTGACTATGGTGAGGAGTTCTTCCTCAGGGTTTCCTTCCTTGACGAAGGGTTCCAGAAGCTTCAGGGTGGAATAGCGACGGGATTGGAGGAAGAGGATATATTTGCACGTGTGAGGAACGTGCTTCAAACTGGGGTCAGGGTCGGAGAGAGGTATGTATCACTACAGTGTAGTTCAATAATAGTAGATTTAATTGTCACTAGTTGTTAATATCGAAACTAACTTCTGAATGTAGAAAGAAAATATATTTATATCTAGATATCATCAGTCGTAGCCTGTGTTTAAACAATCTCTCTTTGGCTGTGGTTAATGACCCCCTTCTAGGTGGTGGCAACTGTAAGACCGGCCGCTAGGTGTGCGATTTTAGTCAGGCTATCATCAGTCGATGCATGCACGTACTGCTACTAACGCTAGTATAATGCATACTTATTGGACTCGAATTGACAACATTACTACATATTACAATAATGTCTTGAAACGGTGTAACAGTATCCTTCAAGGATTTCAAGTTTTGCCATTCCTTTTTCACAGGTATTACAGGTTTCTTGCGGCATCCAACAGTCAACTCCGCCAACACGGAGTTTGGTTTTTCTCGGATGACGGAAAGAACACAGCGGAATCTATCAGGGCTGAAATGGGGGACTTCTCTGGCTGTAGGTACGTGGCTCTAGGTAGTCTTTTTGATGTTTCACAAGAAGCTAGGAAAAGGGAGCTCCGAACTGCTGGCATCTTCCTGAAAAGTATATTTAATTCTCTACTGTGCCCTTTTTGAGTGCTTTTACATTTTATAATCAGTGCCTAATGTTGCCCTTTTTCCAAATTCAGTGTATAACATAACAATCAAGTATGGTATGGTATACTTTTAAATTATGTCAAGAACTAGAAATTATACACGGATGCATTAACACAAGAATACACTACATGAACAGCATTAGTTTCTTTGTTGTTTCTTTTCCAGATGTCCAGCAACTTATCTCGCCAGGATGGGTCAGTGTTTCTCCACGACAGAGCCGACAGTCGCAAATGTCGGGAACAACGCCGTCGAGATCTCCGACATCACGGGTGGTTACGACCCAGTCAACCGTAAACCGTACTGCTTTTCGGATGGGATCGGGAAAATTTCCAAAGACCTGGCCAGAAAGGTTTGTTGTATTCTGCAGACAAGCTGGGTCCATTGCCCACTGTTCATCAAAATTGTAACCATCATCGTCCGCCATCTTGAAAACGCCAAATCTGTAACCCATCGGCAATATCAGCTACATTTGCATGAATCTTATAACGGTCCCATGTGTGATGTCCCCGTGGCGCAAGCGCTAACGCAACTCCGTTTCTTGGCCTGTAGGAGTTCTATTCTAGCAATGTCTAGGGTCGGTCCCAGCTCGGACATGTTGTAAAGGATTGCCTTCGTCATTTCGGATTGTGACGTAAAGCCGACAGCCCCGTGTATGGCGAAGCTTCAGGCATAATCCTCGAGCGTCAAACAATGATTTGCACGTAGTGAGAAGCCAACACATTTATCGAGAAGTGTAGGGGACACCTAGTGTGCTTGGCTAAAAGACCGTAAAATATACAGGCCGTAGCAAAGTAACATTGCTCTACTAGCTAACGAAAAAGCGTTCTTCTTCGTCCTCCTCCATCCATCAGGTCAGCAGCAAAACAGGTGACAGCCAGAAGGTTCCATCAGCCTATCAGATTCGCTATGCAGGTGTGAAAGGGATGCTGGCTGTCGATCCTACCCTACAGGGGGAGATCATGCAGTATCGTAGTAGCATGAACAAATTCTGGTCACTACACGACGTCATTGAGATCTGTACAACCAGTCACCCAGGTATGATAAAAGTTGTTATTGCTGTGTTTTCTAACCGGTAGCCATTTCTACTGTAGAAACTTCTGTTCTGCATATGGTCTTCCGGTAGATAACTACAAAATGTTGAGTGGACAATAATGCGGCATTTTTACCCTTACAGGCCGGCTGTTTCTGAACAGGCAAGTCATCACGATTCTCTCTCAGCTTGGTGTTCCTGACATAGTTTTCCAACAACTCCAGCAGGAAAGGCTGTTCGAACTTGCTGATATGTTTCTGCTGGAAACGAGCGCGGCTGAAGCCTTGTGTCAGCGGGCACAGATGAAGGGACTGCCGTACAGGCGGCTGCTGAAGATGGGAGTCCAGCTCACCACAGAGCCGTTCTTCCGCAGTATGCTGCAGAAAATTTACAAGAGTTCAGTAGGTGCGTACACTGATGTAGTATGTAATGCCCATAGATTATGATAAAGGAAGAGATTTATATGTGTTCGTCTGTTTGTTTGTTTGTTTGTTTTAGCAGCCAACTTCTTTTAGCAAGAATCATGCCTGGTGATTCAATTTGCTTTCTTGTTACATAACAGGAGAAATAAGAAGGAGAGCCCGGATAGGGATCCCACCAGAATATGGCCGCATCATGTTAGGTGTTCTGGACGAGACGGGCACGTTGGAATATGGGCAGGTCTTTGTCCAGTACACCGAGGACATTGCGAACCAGGACGGCAAAGTCCGCGTGTTGGAAGGTGATGTGGTGGTGACACGGACCCCGTGCTTACACCCAGGCGATGTTCGTAAGTTACAGGCTATTGACGTCCCCGCACTATATCATATGGTGGACGTCATCGTCTTTCCCGCCAAAGGACCGCGGCCGCATCCAAACGAGATGACGGGAGGGGATCTAGACGGAGATGACTTCTTCGTTACCTGGTTACCTGATCTGATATTCAACGGGCCGAATGAGCAGCCTATGCATTTCAGGTCGCCTACCAAGAGAGAGGTTCCTAACGTCACAATCAAACACCTCATCGATTTCATCGTGGATTATATAAAGAATGACAGATTGGGCCTCATTGCAAACGCACACCTGGTTTTCGCAGACACAGAACCGATGGGAATCTTTTCTGATGTGTGTCAACGGTTGGCGGTAAAACACTCCGACGCTGTGGATTTTCCAAAGACAGGCGTGTGTCCAGACTTAGACAAGACAGAGCGGCCACTTGAATATCCTGACTTCATGGGAAAAAGAGACAAGACCACAAGGCGGTCAGAGAGAGTTCTGGGTAAGATGTATAGGGAGTGTCAGATGATCGAAAATGTCTGTACACAAGTAGAGCGGAAGGGAACTGTTGAACAGGTACATCCTGATTACGGCTTGGTTATAGGCGAGCACGTTAGTTATGTTAAAAAGGCCAGGCGGAGTAGAGACAGATACAATGACCAATTGCGGTCATTGATGGCACAGTACGGGATTGAGACCGAATCAGAGGCAGTCTCCGGCTGTATCGTCAAGCTGCACAAGCACATGGACGACAGATACGAACGGTACGAGATCGAGAGGGTTGCAAAAGTCCGTATCGAGGATCTGCGGAAAAGGACGCGTCAAGATTTCTTTGAAGAGTTTGGAGGAGAAGAGTCTGTCGAATTGGATCACCCCCATGTTTTGAAGAAAGCCTCCGCGTGGTACACTGTTACCTACTCCGACCCAGACGCAAAACTACTCAGCTTTCCGTGGGTTATTGGTGACATACTAGGCATCTTAAACTTAAAGACAGCAACGACTGCTAGAACTGCCTTTTCGGAGTGTCCAGTGATCGACAATATCACACACCAACTGGCAAACGACTACTATTCCACGACCGAATTCACCATCGCGACCTTACGGGCTCCGAACAAATTCTTTGTGGACAAGCAAGGGACACTTCTGCCGGTAGTCCAGATGTATGTAGGCCGTTACGCTAACGTCCTCCCTTTGGTTGCTTTCTTGCGTAAGTGGATGCACGAGCACCTGCTGACACATGTACACAGCGCAGACTTAGTCTTCAACATGCTGTCATATGCAGTCAAAGCCGGTTTCATGGTCGACTTAAGAGAAGCTCCCACTGGAGCGACGAAAGAGTGGCTAAGTCTTACCAGCGAAACTGTCTCGGTGAAAACCATCGTAGAATATTCGTTTGAAAACGGCTGTAGCTTGGGTGAACTCTTGGTCGAATTCTTCCAGTACATCAGTTCCCACGAGTTTAAGGAGTCGACTGCCAGTGTGATGCTGGGAGGTGCGCACGTGGTCTTGGGGGAGGCTAGCAGACGGAACATCCAGCGAAAGGCACTGTGGACGTACCACATGCTGTCTCAAACAGGGGACATCATAGAGGTTGTGCACGCCGAGACCGTACACGCCAAGGACGAATTTGTGGCACAGATACCTCCGCACGTGTGGAGAAATGGCGTCAAGGACAGGCTGACTAAGGTATGCAAGTTCCAGCTCAGTAGAGAATCGTGTAGATGCCATTTGTATTTCGAATAAGCCCAACTCACTCGGAGCCTCTTGCGTCGGTAGACTTTCCGTACCCAGTTCGACTGACAGACGGGGTGCCGACGTAAGAGACTTCATTCTGCGCTAAGATCGCGGGTTGTGAGATTGTGAGGATTTTCGTTGGTAGCCTGGGTACCATCCTAGTAGTAGTTCGCTCCGACGTTTCATCATCATTCATCGTTTTCCGACGTTTATTATACATTGTATACAGTCACATAGGCGAACATACTAGTTCGTACGAACTACTGTCCGGACTCCGGATGGTACCCAGGCTACTTCTTTGGTACTCATGTTTATTTCGCGCACAGGTTCAGGAGTCAATTGAGCTGGAGACCGGCGCAGAGGTACAGGTCCGACGCCTGACGGGTGTGAGGGGGCCAGCACGGGGACAACTGTACGCCTATGGAACAATGGACTCAATCAGACGTGTACAGTCATACATGGAGCGTCTGCACGATCTACACACAGTTTTTCCCGATATCGGCGAGCCTACAACCATTCGCCGACAGCTTTTTTTCATCGTCTAGATGGAACTGCTATATCGCCATTACGATATCGGGAAAATTTCTCCCGAAAGGTCCGGACCATTCGTACGAAAGCTTAGCAGGGGTCCCCGATAGCTTAGCAGGGGTCCCCGACAGCTTCCGCGCGTGTGTAGATGTGTCCCGACTTCGGGAAGGCTCATTAACATACAACGCGGGCTCATTAGGCTATATAGCTGTTTATGACTGCAAGCGCCACGGGTGTCCCGCGGCCAGCGTTCCAGATCCCTCCCGACACATCCACCGATATCGGTAAAAACTGTGTATAGATTGGGCCTATTATGGGTCTTCGTACCGCAGAGGAAGAAGTCTATTCAACTATTGAAGTGTTGATAATGACATCTCACCATATACATGTAACGGCCGTTATATATATATATATATATTCAGAAATGTAACAGTTTCTTCTTAGTAGGCTCTATTAAGTATCAAAAGTATTATTATCCCATCTGCGACGTTAGGCGTAGTGATATGTGGGATTTTTTCTACACTATAACATCGGATATTCCATGGAGTGATAGAAACACGAAAATCCCTCAAGGTATGCCATTTCGACGACCTTATGAATTTACTACAAGTTATTTTGTCGTTGGCTATGAAACGCATGCCTTAATCTGCATACTCTGTGTCCATTATGATGTCGCAATCATGAAATTCGCATCAGCATTTGCCACATTACAAAGGTTTCAGATTGATTATGTACCTCATCAGTATAAGAATAAATGAATGAATGAATGAACTTTATGGCGCGACAATTGTAACAGGTACAATGTATGGCAATTTGAATATACATGGCAGCTGAACTATATACTATTGCAGATATCTAACAACTAGTCTTATCTAATATAACAGTAGAAATCTATAAACAATCTAGATGATATCATAAAAGCTAATACTTCAGATCATTATGTCAATATAGCATTGTCTCTTTTTTGCAAGGAGTTGTAAATGAATTGGCCTACGTAGGTAGATACATGATAATATCAAATTGAATATCTCTGTCTTAACATGTGGCAGTACAATATCGGACTTACATACAATATATTGAAATAACTTTTGACGGTCTTCTTCATAGAGTCCATTCCGAGACACCATGAGGGTTTTTAGACAATAATTGTAATAAGTTGTAATTATTTTGAATAAAAGAATATCTAAGCTCCAACATTATTATAATTTTTTCAAAAATATTGATATGGAATTTTGAATCTAGAGTCAATTCCAAGACACCGTGCGGATGTTTGTTGCCATTGTTTAGAACTGATTTTAAAGTTTTGTAATTATATGTCTAGGGCATTTGATACTTCAGAAATATTTTTAACACTGTTTCAACTTTATAAATATTTCCCTGGTCCTGTAAAACTTTGGAAATATTCATGGCGTGGAATTGGATACTTCTAATGGTTTCTAAATAATGATAACAGCATTCTACCATTATTTACCATTTTCTACCATTTTTTGTAAATGGTTCTGTGGGCTGGGAAGATAGCAATTCACACATCCTTGGAAAGTATGGTTGGGTGCCATGCAACAATGGCCCACCACAAAGGATCCACCAGTGCCCAGCAGTGAAATCTAAAAATATACAGATGCAACAATAGGGCTTACTTTTATGGGGGCAATAAACTAATTTTACCATTTGGCCAGGTTTACCATTTTTTGTAGATATTTGTAAATGTGAAATAATCACAGAGAGGTTTCACAATTATTCTAAATAAAGATATTTTTGTACAGTTACTTGCAAAATGTTTCTAAAATATTCAAAGAAATTCAAATAAATGAGTATTTTCTTAGTCAATTTTTTGAAAATAATTTAATTATTGTGGCTCAGATATTCTTTTATTCAAAATGATTCAGACTAATTATAAATATCGCCTAAAAACCCTCATGGTGTCTTGGAATGGACATTATTTGAATTCCTTCGAATACTTTGGAAACAGTTTGAAAGAGATCACACAAAAATCTCTTTATTTACAATAATTTTCAAACATCTGCAGGATTCTTTCACTTTTAGAAATATTTACAAAAAATGGTAAACCTTGCCAAATGGTAGAATTAATTTATTGCCCCATAAAAGTTAGCCCCTTTTGTCTGCCTGGTATATTTTTAGATTTCACTGATGGGCACTGGTGGGTCCTTTGTGGTAGGCCATTGACATGACACCCAACCATACTTTGCAAGGATGTGTGAATTACTTTCTTCCTACCCCACTGACCCAATATTACAGAAAATGGTAAATAATGGCGAAATGCTGTTACCATTGTTTGCAAACTGTTAGAAGTATTCTGTTCCACATCAAGAATATTTCAAAGGTTTTACAGACTGGGGAAAATATTTAGAAAGTTCAAATAGCATTAGAAATATTTCAAAAGTAAAAAATCTCCTGGACATATAATTAACAACAATTGAAACCATTTGTAAATGATGACAATTGCAACCCTCGCGGTGACTCGGAATCGACTCTACGTCGGACAATCCGTTATGAAATGAAATTCATTTTCTATGTCATTATGGCATGTTGGGCAAAGTCTCTCATTGGCTGGTATGTTGATGCATGCGTAACATTCTTTAACCGTCTTAGTAATAATGATTTATCCATTGATGATCCACGTATGAATTTCCACCCTTTCAGATTAAAAAAGTATAACATAGCATTCCTCATTAATCATTTGTATTGTATATTTGCGGTTTACCATTACATTACCTTCATACGACCCATTACTACACCCTGGGTTCTGTGAACGATGGTACCCACCCAGGCATTATTAATACTGCCTCACGCCACAAGAATACATGAAAAGACTTTGTGGCCTTTTCATAGCCTTTTCTCATTAATTATGCAAATGGTACAGTTTGTATTCAGTATTAAATGTGAGCACCATTTTGCAATAAAATATATTATCGGTGCAAACTGGTGTGTGCTCCCCCTTGGTTTGAAGTTGAATGTCTGGAACGCCAAGCTTCCCGGCAGGGTACCGGCTGATGGAGGTCAATGACCTCGTGGCAATGCTGCGTCCCTTCTGGGCTACTACACTAGATGTACAGGGAGTGTTGTACGTATCGGGTAAGGAAAAGGAGAATTATAGTAATGATATTCTCCAAGCTCTTTTATCGTGTAATCATTTCAGCTTTGAGAGCCATATATTGTAATTTCATTGGCATTTTTATGGGTTAAAGCTTGACTACTAAAAGAAAACGCCATACTTACATAACTTTTCTCCCCGTTCCGAGGAATAGAAGTGTCCACATAGTCTTCGGCGCCATTTTCTTTTTGCTCCGTGGGAAAGTGTGTCGGACAGCAGCATTATTCAGTTTATTCTGTCGCCACCGACGGTTTCTCTGAGTTGTTTCTAGCCTGGTGCAGACATGATCGCGGGACAGAACCCTGTGGTACAGGCGCTGTTAGGGACACTGCTAACGTGGGGCCTCACTGCGCTCGGAGCGTCGTTGGTGTTCGTCTTCACAAGTGGCAAGGTGTGTGTGTCTGAAAAACTTGGCTCGAGTCTTGGAAGCAAAAGTTTTGATAATACAGTTTTACTAGTAGTCCCCCTGACTTGTCAGTACGTGTGAATTATGGTCACTATGAGCAATTTTTATTTCAATTTGCATTTGTCAATGGTATATTGATTTGAATTTCATTGTCAGTTTTTGGAAAAAGTTTATCATGTTTCTCATAATGTTGAAATATTGAAATTTGTATTAATCGTATGTAACATTTCACCTAGATCATGACATACATATATTGCAATATTGACTCTAAGTCTGAATCACAGTTATCGATTTGTATGAAGTGAATATTGTTGTTTATATGACCTAGTTTGTATCATGCTCTTTACCTGTGTGTGGTGGGAGGGGGGCATAAGTATGTTCCTGTGTAACGTGTTACATCCTGGAGTGACGTGGCCTTGTACAGGTTGACCACTCAGCCACGTTGTTGTTCGCAGCTGGTGCTACTGTTTGTGTTTTGCCTTTCTTTCGTTCCAGTCATGACTGGTGGCACTAGTGTGTATTATGAGCTCCCCAAATATTAAAAGCAGATAACTTTCACTGTTTCAGGATTACATGTATGTTGTGCAAAATCATGTTATATTTGTTATAAACTGTTTATTTACAGCATCTACTCATGTTTGCCTCATTCATCATTGTGCCTGATGACTGTCTTAAAAAAAAAAAGTTAAATGCTTAACGTTACTGCTATGGTGATGTGATGTTATTTATTACACCATTACCATGTATAAGTCCAGGCAATGCACTTTCTCATTAATAAAGGACACACTCCGACACAGTTTTCTCGGTTTAAGTTGTGTTTTTTTCTCTCTCTCTATCAGAGGAAAGTTCTAGATGCCAGTCTTGGTTTTGCAGCAGGGGTAAGTGTAATCAAAGCATATACATATTGTGATGTTTGTTATGAAACAAAGAAAGTAAGAAAAAGTAGAAAATTGGTTATGCCAATGGACCAACAGGACTTTTGTAAACAAGGACAACTGTTAAATTGGTAACTTGTTTCATAGATAGACACATAGATAGCTTACAAACACACAAACTATATATATTGCATATATACAACTAGCAGAGTTAATCATGTGTGATTTAAGTCTCTAAAATTTCTGGATATCCAACTGAGATAAGACCTGAGTATAGTGAACCTCAGCAGTTTCTCTCACTTTGTTGTTTGTATTGTTGACAATTTACCATGCATAACTCATTCATTCTAAAACAATAAGTATATCATAAGTACTAGCATGTGGCCTGGCTCAGAACTCTATAAAGTTCTATAAAGCTCTATAAAGTGAAGTACTAATGACAAAACAAAGCAAAAGCTAACACTGTGTTCCCCTCAGTAGAGTCTAATATCATATAAATCCATTTCCAGGTGATGCTTGCTGCCTCCTACTGGTCTCTGTTATCTCCTGCTATAGAGATGGCTGAACAGTCCCAGACCTATGGGGCACATGGAGAGTTTGCCTTCATTCCTGTTGCCATTGGGTTTGCTCTCGGAGCAGTGTTTGTCTACATGTCTGATGTCTTCCTGCCCTACCTGGTAAATGATTTGTTATGACTTTCTTAGCTTTGATATTGACACATACATTTAGATGGACCATTAACATGCTTATAAACACATCAACTGTCTCTACCAGTCTATTAGAGGATGTGTTTTGAACACATCCATGCATACTTTTTCTTGAGGAAGGACATTCTCTTCTTATAACTCCGACAAGGTACTGTATATTGTGCTTTAGAATGACATAAAGTTATTAGAGATAACGTTATATAAAGGTACAGATTACATGCTGAAGTGTTGGCCATACATAGGGTGTGTCATCTCCAAATGTTGCCCTGGCCTTGTCATCAGAAGAAAAATTCCACGCAGAGGAGAAAGACTTCACAACTGTTGCTGCAGAACCCCCACAGGACTCCTCATTTTCCATAGGTTTGTGTTGCATTGGTCATTTATCTATAGATTGTTCTAAGTGAAATAATACATATTTACTGTCAACTATGACAACTATCTTTCCAAGGCTGGTTTTAGTTTCAGGAAGTTAAGAAAAGTTACCAAATAAATATTGAGTGCTTTGTTCGTCAACATGTTTTGTATTGTTGTAAGTTTGAATTATCATTTTGAAACTTTTTAGTAGTGAAATTCTAGGTTATGGCTGTTCAGGCTAAGGATAATGCACCATCAAATTGTAACACGGCAAGAAAAATTATTAGACTTAAGCATATCTTAGTCAACTGTTATTAGTGTCACAACTTATATATAATTTTTTAGCAAAACTTTAAAAGTGTTTTTTTTTATCTGTCATATTTTTTACATGAAGCTGAAAGTGTAATTTTATCTTATTTTTTCCTTACCACAGAAAATGGTGAAATGTTGTCTTCGAACACCCCAAAAGGCCCCACACACAGAAGGAAGACCTCCGAGTCCCACAAGGTGGCCCTCAGTACAGGGGAGGAAGAGGAGGAGACATCAGTCAATGATGAGAAAAAAGCTGGCCAGGCTTCCATCAGTTGGAGGAGAATAATGTTGTTGATCATTGCTATCACTGTTCATAACATTCCAGGTGTGTGGAACAACAAGACTGATCCTCAGCCTTGTCTGTTGGGTTTTTCTAAATCAAGTGCTGCTGTGTTGCATTGCACAAGCTTTTCAAAAGGAAGAATAAAAGAATGTACTTGAAGTCTTCCTACAGCATACACATGCATAAACGATATCAAGTAAAATGCTACATAATGACATTTACAAATAATCTGTAGCAAAAAAAAATTAGTACCAGGGCAATTTAGTAAGTTTGAATATAGCATGATAATATGACATAGCATGATAATATGACATCACTCAGATGTAATACGTGTGTACCAAAGTGACACCATTACCATCATGATTTTGTAGAGGGACTTGCGGTTGGTGTTGGCTTTGCTGCTGTTGGTAAAACACCTGCTGCAACATTTGAAAGTGCCAGGTGAGGAGTGGAGGATGTTTTCTCTGTTGCATCAGTCACTTTATGTTTGTAATGTACGATCAGGATAAGAAGGGTACCATTAAGAATGGTACCATTCAGGACATTGATGTTTAAAATGTGATGTACAGTCAGTTTTATGGAATCTATATCAAATATCAATACTCTCACCATTTTGAAAATTTAACATCCTTTTACAGTGTACTGTGTTAAATTTGTGATACTCTCTGTCCAAAAACTGATTTTCATGATAATGTGGTTTTTTCTTTGCTAGGAATCTGGCATGGGGAATTGGAATCCAAAATTTCCCAGAAGGCCTTGCTGTAAGTTTACCCCTGAGGGGTTCTGGGATGTCTGTGTGGAAGAGTTTTTGGTAAGTGTTGGACTTAAAAGTGGTCAATCAAATGGCAAAAGAAGACAAAAATACATATCTTTATGATAAGTGATGAGGTGGAAGAGAAATTCCATTTCACTGAAGTGTTCCAAAAGCATACAGGTGTCAAATTTAAAAGCAGTCATTATGATTATATAACAGATTGAACTATTTGTTTCTATGAAGTTGGTCTCTCATCATGGTATTGTATACTAGAAAAGTTGCCTCAGTTTTCTTAGCACTCATAGGAAAAAGCATATAAAGATGAAAAGTGAAATGATTAATAAGCTCATAAGATGTAGCCCTTGACCCTTTATGTGACTGACTGACAACTCATCCATGTAGGTATGGCCAGTTGAGTGGGATGGTGGAGCCTCTAGCTGGAGTGTTTGGTGCCGTTGCCATGGTAATAGCAGAACCCCTCCTCCCATACGCTCTGGCCTTTGCAGCAGGTGCCATGGTGTATGTTGTTGTAGATGACATCATTCCAGAGGCAAACACAAGGTGAAGATGACCACTGGGCCTCTGTGGCTTTTAGATATAAAATTATGACAGCATAGTGGTCGATCAAATGACAAAAGAAAACAAAAATACATATCTTTATGATAAGTCATGAGGTGGAAGAGGAATTCCATTTCACTGAAGTGTTCCAAAAGCATACGGGTGTCAAAATTAAATACAGACATTATATAGCAGATTAAACTCTTTGTTTCTATGAAGTTGGTCTCTCATTGTGGTAGTGTATGGTAGTATATGGTAAAGTTGCCTAAGTTTTCTTAGCACTCTTCCTACCTGTCAAAACGTAGAAATACAAAATAAAAACCTAAAAATGGAAATGTTTGATAGCCATGCAGCTACTCTCCTCATTGGTCAAATTGCTATTTGCCATTTCATCATTGGTTGAAATGATAATTGTGACAAACAGTCTTGATTGGTCTATTGAATGCTGATAAGATATTGCTGTTTTACAGTAATACTCTGTCATAACATTTGAATATCTAAATGATGTTTGTTTCTCTCTACCCTGCAGTGGCAATGCCAAACTGGCATCGTGGGGGTGCATTGTGGGATTCATCGTCATGATGTCATTAGACGTCGGCCTAGGCTGATGCTGATGACTGACAAGTAAACTTATAATGTATGAATATGAAGGGCTTGTACTTCCTCAGGTAACTATGGTAGAATGGAGTCTGAGTCATATAGCTTCCACTTTCCACTAGAGGTTGTGACCACTGAGTGAAATAAAGATTTCACAATCACGCAATAAGTTTCATAGTTAAAGAACAATTCTTTTACCTTTTGTGTGTTTTGTTGTCTTTTAAATCAAACTTTGATTTAAAAATTCTTGCGTCATATTCCAGTTATGAAATCAAAGTCTTACAGATCCAATTGTGGTCACTATACAGTCACTCAGCAATTACCATGTAGTGGAAATGGGGTAGAAGCAAGGAGCTTTACCTCCATCAAGTGTGACACATGTACATGTCTAGTTTTATAACATCGATCACATGTGTACTTAGGCTGTTCCAAAGTACAGTCTACTCTACAGTGGTCATAGACTCATAGTTAATATAGATTAGATTATATTGACAGATAGAATCTTGACATCTTTCGGTGCCAAATGGTATTTTGGTGTTTTGCCCCCTTTTGTTAATCTGTCTATGGGTTGCTTTCTTCTTTGTGACAAACTGTGCTTTAACTGTGCTTTGTTAGAATGTTAGCTTTAAAGTCTCCATCAAAAATTTCTAATGTGTATTCGGAATAACAGCAATGACGCCAATGAGTGTACATGTGAAATAAAGTGTTTGCTATAGTGTGACTGAATAATTTTTGATAGACTGAAAGATGCAATATTGAGTAATTGAGAGTTAAAATCATACATTTGCTGTAGTTCATATATATTACAAGAAAACAGTATTATGATTTTTTTTAAACAGACATGCAAAAATCATGCAATACAAGTGTATAATTGTAATTATGAAAATATATTGTTCGGTGCATCTGGACAAAAGTAAATAGGGAGTCTTGGAATTTTCTTCAGATTCTACTTTTATCAATGTATTTAAAGCTGCTGAATAAATTAAGACATATCTCAGACACTTCGTGTTTCACCGTCTTTTAATAATGTCTTGTCTTTATACATATCTTTATAGCAGTTATAAAACCATTGCTCCTTGGTCTGGCTGTGAAATGTTTATGATAAAAACTTAATCAGTCATTGTAATCTTGTCGATAAGGCAGACTTATTAGTACGGACATCAACGAAAGTTACATTTTTATGTCTTGTATTATGTCTTCGTTCTTCATAGTGCCTTTATTTGCATCCAGGTATCTAGTTCATTGATTGCCACATGTAACTCCACATCACTGAAAAAGTTTGAAGCCTGCCCTTTCTGTATGGCGCCACGTCGTCCTTGGAGACATGTGAAGGCTTAAGGCATCAAAAGTAAAAATAAACCGTCAAATCATTGAAACTGCCTGCAATTTAAGTCATCTATTTCGGCAAATCCTCCATTCTCACTGGGAACCATTGCTAAGTCTAAGTTTAGCAGCCACAGTAAGGTAAATAAAGACCAACAAAGCCCGGGCTCCACATTCCAAAGCGCCACTGGTAGACCCGGTGGCATCGGTCGATTGTTCTGCCGGAGCCTAACAATTTCTTCTGACGTCTGCCTGTCCTGTATGACGTACAGACAGACAAACCTCCCTTTGAGGTGTGCTTTGCGTGCGACAAAGTCCACATTTAAGGCGGGAGTTAATTTTGCCATCAGGGGAGTTTTAATTGTGTGGCTGCTGTACGGTATTGTTGTCAGCCCCCAATAGTCACAAACAAAGGCCCAGTCACGGAGCCCGAGCGTCGCGTGAGTCGCGCGAATTTTTGCCTGGCTCGTCTCTTTGTTTTGGCAACGTATTTTGTTCAAGTAGCGTCTTGATCAGTCGGCACGCAAATATTTTGCTTTTTCGGATCTGAAGAGCACCCGAAAACCATCGAAAAAGTTGGATGCTTCTGGGCAGTCCCCGAGGAAGGATTTGGACGTGGAGTCGCGCGTGTGTTGTGATGGGATCGTGCCTCGCTGAAGGGATTTGTTCACTTGTTTGGGGTCGCGTCGTGTGGAGCGGGGCAAGATGTGGCAACTTCGCACTGTTCTTCATGGATATAACGGCAGTTCTGGTGGCTGTGGACAGTTTCCCCACTGAAAGGACTCAGGTTTGTGATGTATTCTAGAAATAGACAGTCCAGGGATAATTTTATCCAGGTGGGAACACGTATATGTGTGAACGAAGGGCGTCGGAAAACAAGGCAACAGACCGGTCTTTAGAAGTAGGTCGCTCGTCGCACCTGACGACACCGGATTGGAATGTGGCGACTACTTCATTGGGAAAGCCTCGGTAAAGTGGGTTTTGAGTGTCCGTAGCCATACACGCAAGTTTGGGTGCCTGTGTGTTTTTATCCTACCTTTACCAACCGTCCTGCCCATAGTATGAATGGTGCGGTTGTTCTCGCTGTGATTGAGTTATGTGGCGCATACCGAGGGAGTCAAGCGTCTGGGGTCGACTCACCCCAAGGGCACTCTGCAGGGCACAATCATCTGGCTCGTTAGTAGGTCTTCATTAGGGGTCAACTTATGATTTCCTCTTCACACGAACATACTCGCTATAACAGTTCCAACCACAATACCCGGTATTGTTAAGGCATAGATACTCTTCTGAGTTTACTCTAATTTTACTTTAGACTACTTCTAGTATATGAAGACTAGAATTACCTTTATATCCATTGGAAGAACTTCATCAGTTCAGTTGTGCTGACATTACTACTTGATGTTTTTATAGTGTGAGATTGAGGCTTTACCATAGGTGGAATACTCCTAGGAAAAACTCGGTGGGTTGTGCGATGATTTTATTTGTTTTTATTCAAGGCTTTCGGGAATGTTGCAGATCGAGCGTAAACAGTCTACAGTTGTCAATTTTCAATTCTGCGAGAGCGGACAGAGTAGAATTGTACTGTACTTTCTTCTTTTTTTTGTCCTTGTCATAAAAAGGATTTCTATGACATTCCCATTGGAGCAGAGATATCTGACATCCTGGAGGACTATCCACATGACAGTGCTCTACACTTTCCCGTGCTAAATCTATATTGTAATGTGATATTTCCTTTAAATGTCCGCAAACAGATTGTTCACTGTGAGTGTGACGCAACTGCAGATGAACACTGTGAACTGAGTGTGATTGGGCAAGAAAAATATCATAGAAATGAAGCTATCATGTGATTATGATGCCCAAAATACCGAAACAAACAAAAAATGGATCCGCTCCAGTGGCTGTAAAACGCAATGTTTAAAGTTTGTAGGTCATTAGCCTTCACGGGATAAGCCGATTATTAGGTGGATGACATGACAGTGACTTTGATTGACATGTGAGTACAGATCACCGGTTGGCCAGTCTCTATGAAGGTTCTCGGATTTAAGAGCCTAACATTACAAACTTGGCTAAGGTTGCAGGGAAGCTGCCAGTCACAAGAGTCAATTTGTATTTTGATGATTAATGTACTGTCCAAGCAGAGGTTGGGCACCGACTTTTTTGTCGGATTTTTGGGTGGCGGTGGTGAACAAAACGATGTCCACAGTAGTAGAAAACCCGACAAAAACGCATAAAAAACGTCAAATACCAGAGCGTAATGAAATACTGGTATCGCCAAAGTCGGAAGACATTACAAAACTTATGTTCCACTGTCACTTCCACAAATACGCCTTGTAATCTCCCATCCTCAGCTCAGTAGGAAAGGAGCGGTTTATTACCGAGTAAACACACCTTTACAGTATCAGAAAGGTGCGGTTAGGTATCACCCAGACAATCCGATGGCCGTCGGTGGGATTTTCCGCTGTGTTTGCGCTTGTGTTGTCTGTAGTGGCGTGTCCAGGTTTCAGGAGTGGGACGGGATGTTTACGTAAGGGGATTTCATTCTTTTTTTCAAAGATGGGGAACTGGGCTTGGCTGGTGGTAGCAAGTTCACAGCTGAAGTCAAAACTTTCAGAAACCTATTGCAGTCAGAAGTTTCCACCCAGCCTGAAGTTACCAAAAAGATGGGAAGGATGTTGCCGAGAGTAGGGCACCCCCTCCCCAACGCGCCAGTCATTGAAAAGGTCTGCCTTGTTCCAATGCTCTTGACATTCCGGGCTGCTAGCGAACCACAGAAGAGAAGGCCCAAGTGGGTTGGAGCACAGAAAAGAATTCTTTGAAGTGTCGCTACGATGTTGGACAGCACGCAGCTATTTGTCCAACAGTACTGTTTCGAATGTTTGACTAATTTCATTGTTTGTCTTTCGGCACTACAATAAACAATAGGCCTCTTGTGTCCGCGCTTTTGGCGCGAAACTCAACCGAAACTTTCGACCAATCACAGGGCGACTAATCAGTGGACCTTGATCTTGTTTTTCATGCGGCCCTCTAATGTCGCCCTGTTTACGGTGAGCCGTAGATCTGGGATGAAGTCCTCTGGCATAGTGGGCTTTGCACTGTGTGTTCTAGCCTTGGTGTTTGTCATTTTCCGAAGATGACTTCACATTGATTGAAGGACACTGGGCGCTGTAGCTGAGTGTGTAATGCTATATATTATAAGCTTAGCGATATTGCAATAACTGCATGCACGGTAGAAATAGATCGGAATGGCTATCAGACTCCAACAGGATATGAGAAAAGTTTACTTTACATCAAGTTGTACATTCGACTTTCTTCATCAACTAGATTTCGGCCTTGACCTCTTAATTATTATCTGTCTTTTACATTTTGGATTTTCATCAAACGTTATACTGTCTGAGTCATAGATCACATTGTCTCTTCTTGGCTAGGAAGGTTTCTAGGAACTAGTCCATAAGAATTAGCCCCGTCTGTCCAACCCAAAACCATGAAATACAGCCATTCTTCTGCAAAACAGAGCTGCCCTTTTCTTGCCTGGTCGCATCGCCCCAAGATGCCGAAACACGATACCAAAAACATTTACAAAGAGCACTGGGGACCGGGGAGTGTGGAAAATGTTATCAACGTTGTATCACACGCTTGTATCAAAGAAGTCTTTGACTGGGCAGTCTGAGTACACGGCTTGTTTAGCCCGGGACAATGGACTCTTCACAAAGTGCGGAAAGATCTGCTTTTCCGCATTTTTAACCGATCACGAAGACGGAATGAAGCGGTTGTTGTTTGGTATTTCGGTGCGCATGGGGACAAAGTTGAAGTTCACAATTGCTGAATCATGGCGCTGTAGTGCGTACGGCAGTGTTGACACGGGTGGGAGGGGGAAGGCGGGAGCGCCTACCACCGGGGAGGGCCAACAAGGCCTATTCATCAGACCCCACTGACAGATCCTTTATTTCTTATCGTGGGGCGGGAATGCTTGGAATGTAGGTAATGTCAATGTTTGCATGCCCTGACCAATGGCGGGGCAGAACGGGCCGGCTGGAGCCCCGGAGGGGGCGTGGCCTCGTGTCACAAAGAAATTCTCTAGGCAAACAGAGACACAAGTCCCTTGTTCTCTTCCACAATAAACGCTATGTCCTTGATGCCAACGTTCGCAGTCGGTCGGAGGTTACAGATCAACCTGTATGTTGTAACCGTGCAGGATTTATGCACAGAAGGTCCCGTTTCCAACATCCTGAGTGGATCATTTTGGAATATCTGCAGCCCGAGACTGGTAGCTGGGTTCATCTGGATTTATGGAGCTCTCTTGGATGCAGAAAAGTTGGCTGGATGCGTGGAATGCGGACCTTGGCTACCATGTGTGTTTGCGAGTGGCACGGGACAACGTTTGCGCGCCGAGGGGTAGAACAAAGCAGCGATGTTGACCAGTGGTGAAACAGGCCCGTGCTGGACTCTTGTTTTTCTCTCAGCCTTCTGTTTGAGTTGTTTGCAATGCTATAATTCTGTCTGGAAGCCAAGGTAGACAGAAAAAAGATGTCTTGCAGTGTTTGGTAATCCACGCATATCCCAGGCGATAAAAAGTAAGTCGTTGCGAAAGTTGTTGCTGATTGATGTAACGGTGCCGATATCACATCCGCTGCACTTCGGTAGGCTCAAGGTCAGATATGATGTGTTACCTTGAGCACCTGCATGTCGACCTTGACACTAACGTGTGGTTAACATGACATAAACTCATAGAGCGGAATAACTATTCATCATCAATTATCATTGATGCTGTTGAGTTGATTCATTGATATCATAATTTCGGAAGTTGTAGTTACCTTTGCTTCTGGGTAAACAATATTTTATGTATCAGGTGTTTGAAGTGTGGTATTTTTAGACCCTTTCCTCCTCATCTTTAATCATAAGAAGAGGCATGATAGAGCTGTTTTGACGTCCCTGTCACATCTGACCATTTGGCTGGCTTACATGTGTCCATGTGCTAATCTTTATGGTAAACATCAGAGATCTGTTCAGTGTCAGGCCTGCAAAGCCTCTAATGCTGTATACAAAATGTGTAGGGAGAACATCCTGTAGTAATGGCAGTTTGATGATGTGATGTCCATTGCAGGGATGTTCTGCTACATTGCTTCCATTCTTCATTGTGTGACTCCTGTTGTTGTGGGGTCTCCAGGGACCTAGCCTCCTCTGATGGACTGGACTGCCTTTTTTCAGCTCTACAGGTGCAAAGAGAGGATGTTATGGACACCCAGAGTTCAGTAACTCTGGACTTTCCTTCTGGGAGATGGGTACAAGCCTTGTGATTGTTCTTGTCAGAAGGAGAATTGTTTGGGAAGGACTTTCAGAATCCAGAAGGGACACAGGCTGGTTTAGTATGGTCAAGGTTTTCCCCTGTGGTGCATGGGAACAGGAAAGCTATACAATACAGGCTCAACTACAATGATCTTATTCATAGCCAGGTATGGAAGGCCGTGTTCATGGAGTGAGTAGGTTCTCCTTGCTTGTTTGTTGATGTAGACCACCAAGGATAAAGTACAGACAGTGGAAACTGTGATTTTCTGTGGCCGCACAATGGAGGACAGTGTTTGCTCCGTTTGTTCCGGCTGACAGGTTGTTTTAATGAGGATAATGAAGGATCCGTTTAACCATAATTACAGGGATTTGGGCGACAACTGATGTACAAAAGCAGGGACAGAATTTTTACATGACAACGAAATATATATTTTGTTCTCTTCCATGAAAAGGGAATAAACCCTGACCTCAGTGGACAGGCTTGCATCTGACATAGCTGACTTGTCTAGAGATCAATGAGTGACATGTACGTTTTACAGCCAACTGTTCCTCTGTCTTTCAATGGGCTTTGATTCCGTAGGCTTCTGTACAGGAAATAATTACAGGTGAGGTTTTGTAGAAATCCTGAAGTGTTTTTGCGTGTTGGTTTGGAGCTGAGAGGCTGCCTTGTTCTTAATTCCTCATGGTGTGTATAGCCAAAACTCTTTGCTTTGTGACCAGCTTGGGTTCTGGTATGTGGTCCTCTTTTTACTTTTTGACTTGTGTTGGCCTGGCATTGTGCCCAGCCCCTTTGGTACAAAGGCTCCAGTGTAACCCAAGCGGACTAAGGTATGCAGCACTCTCAATTGGATTGGATACTAGGAGGAAGTAGACCTGGAGCCTGTAAGAGAATCCTCTCCAGTAGTACAATTCTTCATTTGTTATGGGGAGGGGGGTGCTGAAATAGGCCACCTGGGCTCAACATTCTGAGCATAACTCCCATCAAGAGCCCTGACACTACAAGTAAAACACTGACTCTTTTTTTAAAGCTAGGCAGACAGGGCAGAGGGTCGGGCCAGTCCTTACCAAAGGTCCGCAGGGGTCTAGTGGTAACCATGCCATGACAAGTCCAAGTCAAGTGGCCGAGGGGTATGGAGTATTATTCTTTATTGTGGATACACTAGGAGAGCTTCCTGTTAGGAAGTGCGGACAACATGTGTCAAGTTTGTCATCTAGAGGACATACAGTATTACCTGTACAGTGGGGGCTCTTGTGCTGTTATCTGATTTTTTTTGGAGGGCGGATGGGTGCTAACTCTGTACCTAACGATTATGTGTTGTCCTGATGATGTAGATATGCCCCATTTTTTTTCCAATGGTTTCCTAGACCAGAGCAGTGTTTGGATAGAGTAGATTGTTTTGATTTCTTTATGATTAATGATATTAAGGTGGGCTAGGTATGCATATTTGTTCCATTTATAGAACAATGTTTTTCTCAGTCATGGCCAAGATGTGTGTGTATAATACCAATTTGTATGGACAATTAGTCAACATGTTCCCCAGGCAATGAACAAAGGTCTTTTGACCTGGTTGGAGATTACATGTCTATGCCATGACATCACTGGGTTTGGTGGGGCTGGTTTGAAACAACAAAGTAACAACTATGGATTTTGGAATGTTTGCAAAAGGCTTTGGGAGAATTCTGCTGCTTGTTCTTTCTTTCACAGTAGAAAAGTGTCACTTGACTTGTCTATACTATGGATATGTTGGGCTTTTATCTCTATTTCATAAGATTAGCCATAAAATAAAGTAAAACATCACAATATTTTAAATCAAAAAGGTGTCAAAAGCCCAGTCCATTTTTTCCGTGACCCAAATTTAAACAAAAAGTAAGTATTGTTACAAATTATCAATTTGCAATCTTCATGATATTAAAATATTGTACTTTTAGACAATGGAAAACCTGTGATGCTTTAATTTTGGGGCCAAAAATATTGTGCCTGAAAATGGAATGACAGACTTGAATGATTAATTCCCGGTACTGTAGTGCCTTTTTTTTTCTTTTTCCGAACTTGTTTTTTCTTTTCTTTTCCTCAGTGCTGTTTCATGAAGGATCATATGACTTAGTGTTCCATACGATGTTCCCTAGGCAAGTTACGTATATCAGCTTGTAAAATAGTGCTTTTCAATTGGTGTTTTTCATTCATTTTGCTACACCTTTTTATCTGTTCACCTCACCTGTCTGTTAGCAGCTTATAATACTATTAATAGGGATCGTAAGGTAATAGAACTACCTCAAGGAAATGATGCCCGTCAATCATTGCCATTGATCCTGGCCTGCTGTATCTCTGTAAATACATCACCGTGACTGTCACTGTTATTAAACCTCTCATAATTGAAGCCTTGTTTATCAAAGGTATGCACCCAGCTGTGTTGATATGTCACTGATGTTGTTCGTTCTGAATCATTTGACTCTGTGTTCTGTTGCTGGTTTGATACATGTGTAACATAGAACTCCATTTTATACACTAGTCAGCACACAAAAGAGAAACATGGTGTTCCCATCTGGTGTACATACCAGCATGTATGTACCCTTGTGGCCCTGCCCTGTGGTTACCATAGTGTCAGACAGCAGTGGTCCTGGCCTGGTATGTAGGGTTCACATGTCCACACCTGCCAGTTTGGGAAACGCTCATACTTCATCACTTGCCTGGTTAGGCCTTAGGCTTCTTGTGGACCAGCCTCTACCAGGCTACACAGGTTGCTGGAAAAATAGTAGATATTTGTACTAGTACAATGCTACCTAGGTTGCAAATCGTACTCATCAGCCACCTCATTCCTCTGGTGTGTTATATGTCTACTGTCAGTATTTGGCCAATTTCTTCTATTTTTCCATCAACCTGTTGAGCCTGAGCCTAGTTCACTGTACTAACAAGGCTGATACTCAGGCTAGTTTAGTTTTGGATGTGTTTTTAGGATTTCGTCAGCCTTTCTATTCTATTTCTCTTAGTACATACTTTCTTAGTATATATTTGGCCTTCCAGAAAAAAATTGGCCAACACAAGTAAGACGCCTACAAAATATGTCCAAAGTAATTCAGGGCCTAACCAGGTATGCTTGAAGTGTAATGAGCACAATATAAAAAGCTTTTTCCACTGCTGGAGTAGGGAAGAGGGCTATGAAATCAAATCTATACCTACCAGTAATCTCCAAGCAGATGTTAGGGGGAAAATCAAAATGTTTTCTTACTGCCTGCCTAAGTGCCTTGCAATGTATAGATTGTTAGAGAATCACAGTAAGAAAACGTTACTATCTTCCATCCTATCATCTGCTTGGAGATTCAGCTACGTCCACCATTTTAAAGAACATAATAGACTTTTACCGTGGAGATCAAGGATGGATTGTTGATTCCTTTGATTATTGTTTTCCTACAAATTAGACATTCAAAGAAGCATCATAAGCCAAAAAGTTGATGTACAAAGACCTGCAGATAGTATAATTGCTAATGAGAGTTTTGTCGCTGGCTTTGGAGTAGTATGTTATCACAATTTGACTTTGAGGATGCAAAATACGTCGGTTGAATACTGACAGTGAGTGCTTGGTAAAAATTGGGTCACTCTATGACTCTTGCAGCAGTGCTCTCTAACTGACCTAGTTGGAATTGCAGGGTGTCTGTGGTAAGGTTGAGATCATTTCTTCTGGTAGTGTAACAGCGCCATCTAGTGACTTCTAGTAGCATTGCAGATATGCACACGCCCTTAAAAATCAATCCTCTGTTGTCCTCATAGGTAACCTTCGAAGTTTTCATCTTTTACTGTGTTTTTTGAAATAGATTATGGTTTGGTTGAAGTCTAGCACATAAGAAATCCAGAACAGACTCTACTTCCACCAGACATCACTAAATTTGCTAAAAGCTCAAGAAGAAAACTCTCAAAAAGCCTCAAGCTCAAAATCATAACATGTACTTTGCCCCCAGTGTGAAGATAATCCTCAATATCAAATGGCAAAGTGAGACACCACTGTGTGCTCTTCTGTCACTATGCCACTTATCTCTTGATTTTTACAACATCTGGGTGGTCATCCTGTCATGTAAGCCATGAAACAACTTTCAACAGTTCTACTTTCTGGGACATGCTTGAGAGAGACTGGGGTATAGTGTGACCACAAGCACCCTTTCTTGGATATCCCCATTTTTAGACGCCTTGCAAAGGTGTCCATTAATAGCTTGTCTGGAGTGGGAGAGGATTATGTGTCTGGGTTCTGTGTAGGATCAGGTGTTGTTCTTGTTGTTACTACCTGGGTAATGTAGAAGGGATAAAAGGAGGCACAGGTGACTCTTGAGGTTGTAAAGTTAGGCAAAAATGACAAAGTTCCACTAGTTTTTACAGAAATCCTCTAGAGTAGTTAGCCAATCTGGGAAATATGGTACATTTAAGGTAGTATCTAAAAATAATGAATTGTCTTAAGATGGTGATTTAACTGTCGGGCTTCTTCAGTCTTCAGTTTTTGAACTGCAGCAAATAGTACCATGCAAATTTTCTAATAAGAAAAAGAATATTTCTTTACAGTCCCCAAATCTGTAGTCTAAAAAATCTGTTGTCTGTGCAATTTTGTGTAATTTACTAAATAACACCAGAGTTGAACAACGTTGAAGCCATTGATTGTGATTTATTTGTCTTGATATTTTGTCTATTCAGACTATTGAAAAGAAAATGATCAATTCCAGTTATGAAAATGCTCAATTTTAAGTGTAAAGAGGAACTGTGTTGTCAGACCAGACCTTGACAATGGTCTCTCGGCACAGTTGACTTGGCAATGAAGTTTGTTGGTTCAAGTTCTTCAGGTGAAGAACAACACCTTTTGGGGACCAAACAACTTCTTTTGAAGTCATTTCAACACAGACTTGGCTTGGTAGCCTGACTACTGCCCCCATGTTAACACAGTTATATATAGTCTGAGTGTTTTCAGTTGGTCGTGTTTTCATTCTCCCATGGAGGTTACGCCCTGAGAAAGCAGGGCCAGGGCGGATTACTTCACATTTTGCCTGTCTGTGTTTACACTGCTCAGCACCTCTGAAGGGGAGGGGGGCAGGCATCTGGTAGCAGTCCTGTGAACCTGAGAAGGCCTGGGTGTGATGTAATGGGTCCAGTACTGCTTTCAGACTATTTACCTTTTCATGGGACGTGGCTAATTGGTCTGACTGGGGCCCTGCAAAACGTGATCTCAACATTTGGAGCCATGCCAATCCCAGCACAATGTCACCCATCCACAGATCCGGAAATCATTTTTTTGTTCCCGCACATACAGAGCCCTGGTGAAAGACGTGTGGCTTTGATCTCGTGGGCTGGGTCCAGGGGTTTTGTAGCAAAGTTTGTTTGTCCCTCTGACCTCCCCTCTATTCACCTGGTTCTACTCAGGCCTTTTGTTTCTCCATTAGGGAAGAGAACACCTTCATTTCCACTTCTAGAACAGGGGAAACTGACCAGGGAATGACCTGTTGTCAGAATAAACTGCTGAAATAAACTACAGAGGTCTGCAGTACTCAGACGCCTCAGGCCATTTCAAATTGACTAACTGGTTCTTACAAATGTATGTCAAAGAATGAGGGAGAGAGACAACAGTTTTCAAACCTTAATTTATTTATAAGTACTCATTGATATTTTGCCACCACTTAAGCATTAATATACTGACTGGGAAGGTAGCAAGTTAGAAAAAAATCAGTTGAAAATGTTGATAATTTTTCTTATACTAAGTTATATGTAGTTATATGACCACAATAAGACAGGTCATACTCATATGCACCAGTCAGTGCCAGGAAGGATCAGAGGACTTATCCATCTGTATTTATTGCAATATTGAATTTGGATATTGGCAATGAAATGCAGAAGAGATGTTAGTCAGAAGTTTAGTGAAAGAAATACTGAATATATTCATCTATATATTCTGTGTTCATGTCTGTGAATATATTCACTTACATATTCTGTGTTTATGTCTGGCCCGTGTGCAGCTTGTAAAAATCAGAAACTTTGTGACATGGAAAGTATCCAAACCACTACAGTCACTTCTGAGGAAATGCTCATATATATATATATAGAGAGAGAGAGAAAATTTGGGTATACAATTATGCCAGTTAGAGTTTCATGTTACCTTTAGCAAACCTCAAAAAATCTTGGAACCTAGTGCCGTCTTAGTTTTGAGTGGCTTGGAAGAAACGCAAAGCCGGATTGGTACCAAATCAAAACAAAGCTATCCCCTAACAGGATCTTCTGAAGTATATCTTTTTTGTTGGTTCAACTTTTCGTACCATGTATATGATGGCCAATATTACCATTTTTGTTGACATAGCTATCATGTTCTTGTTTGCAAAGGCGGTTTTGTACATTTTGAAATGGAGCAAGGTTGCTTGGTTGTGTCACTAAGCCGCTCAATGTGAGCCTTATGCTGGCAAGTCACCCCATATTATCTCAAGTTGGACTGTTGACACACTGTGCACTTTAGCTTAGATAAATGGCCCAGCAAAACAACAAATCTTTAAACCTCTTTGGGTGGGACTTGTTTGAGGTATTGATTTTGATTTCCTGCCAAGCTCAAGAGTGTGTGATTTTAGTGGAGAGGGTTTGGGGAGGGAAAAGGGGGTCAGCTGCATAAAGAATAAATATTCCATAGCTTGCGTATAAGCAATTATTGGTATATAATCCCACGTGAATGCTTGATCAAGTGTATAAGAACCCAAAACAACTACTGCTGCATTGTCAGTGCCTTGTGGACTTGTCATTTAGATGCATTGATGCATTTGGGTCTTGTAGTGTCAAACTACCTTGGTATACATGAGGAGGTATACCAATGAGCTCATAATGCTTAGTGGTGACTGAATAGAATGGTTTGAGATATGACCATAATTACATGTTAACCCCGTGGCCCAGATATGACAATTAAAATATAATTTTTTCCCATTTTTATTACATTTTTTAAGTCCTCAATTCTACTCAACCGAAATATTTCACAGCAGTTCTTTTAGGGTTTTATTTTGATACAAAACACCTTTCTTGGTAAGGTGTGAATGTACCTGACAGTTTCAGGTGACACAATGACCAGGTGTGTCTCACAGGTGTTCACAATGTAAATCTGACAACTTTAATCTCTGTTCCCTTCTGGTTGATGTCAAACTCTGAAAGTTTTTGAAAAAATAGTATTGACACAGACCAGTAGAGACTTATGATCTCACCTGTGAGTAACTTGAATTGTAATTATGTGTCACTACTTCTATCAACAGATGGTGTAATGTTTACGTTTTATGCTTTATGTCACCAAAACATTCAACTACTTAGCCATAAAATGTGAAGGATCAGCTGGATTTACTGGTGGCCTTAGGCAAGATCGTAAGCTTTTGTCCTAACAAGCAAGGTCATCTTCTCTTACACATGCAGTCATTATGCCCATTTCTTTGTATGTTGGGTTGTAAGCTTGCCACATATAACATTATCACTTTGTGCAAATGTACTTGCAGCACGGTAAGTTGTCATGGATGCTCTTGCACTGAACTGTCTCTTTGAAAAATAAACTTGGGAACAGAGAAAATGTGATCAGAGTTTATTACGAAGAAGGGGCCCCAGAGGGGTTCACCTCATTACAAGATGATTGACGGGACATTCTGCAAACTATGATTGTGAAATATCCTCACAGACAACTCTTGTAACTTCATTTGGTGTCCTCCCTCCCTCTGATCATTGAAATTTGAATTGAAGTTTTTTGTATGCTGGGTAGGACAAGAGAAGTACCTCCCACTGTTTCAAACAAAGTGAAAAGCGATAAATGACATCAAGCAGAATATGGCAAATATGTTTTGTGCACCCTGGGCAACCCCACAGCCACCCGGGCAGTTTACTGAAAGAGATTGGGCAAGATTAGCCCATGTTGTGCAGCCAGGCAAGACAAGATGGCTTCAAGCAATGGTTGTAATTACATTAGCATATGAAAGGAAGGTTGTTGAAAGTGATTTGTTTCCCCCTAGATTATAATTTTTCTGCTGAAACTGTCGCTGGCACAGCAAATACCAACACAGGGTCTTACTCAAAAGCAACAATTACCCTTATTATCATGACAAGGGTACTTATGTACTTAGGCTACAATTTCATAGAGGGCCCATGATTTCCATAAGTTTTGCAGCACTTTCATTCATGCATGTGCTTGTTCATGCTATGTTGACTTTGCTATCAATTGTATTGTCAACCAGTTCACATACATAATAGGGAAGTCATGCCCAGCCACTTGGCTGAACCTAATTGAGAGGTTAAAGATTTTTTTCTGTTCCAACTTTCCTTGATGAAGTTGAACAGTTTGGTAAGGGTAGACTGTAGTATTTACAGGTTAGATAGTAGTAAGAAGTGGTGAGTGTAGCTGGAAAGGTAAAGGAGTGGCCAGCCTGGCAAGTTCAGTGCACACCTGGCAAGGGGACCCCAGGGTTTGTCACAGCAGGGGTCAGAGGGGTCAGGGTTGCCAGGGCAACAGTGTGCACTATGAGCCTGGAGGGGGAAAGACCCCATCCATCACAAACATGAGTGGGCAGCAATGGCCAGTCACACAGTTAGGCAAACATGGAAAGGGGGGGAGGCGAGGTGTCCTAGTTTGTACTTTTGACAACTGTTTGTCTTCTTCCACCAACATAAACAGTCCCAAGCCAGTTTTATTGTCAGTAAGTCTTCTTAAGGCCTGCTAGGTTGGCCGACTAAGGGGTACACTGACATTCCTAATTAAGTAAATAAACTTGCCACTTCTTTTGTGCCATAGAAATATACAGCTCGGGCCACCATTTTGAATTTCTTTCAACTGATCTGTAGTGGATATTGAATAATTAGCGTGGTTTTCTGCACCTGAAGCGACACTGCGGTATATGAGCCACACAGCGCTGTTGTAACACTGCCAGATCTTTCACTCACACAGGAAGCAGGATACAAACTTCTGTTGTGTTCCTCTAATCAATAATATTGACTTGACATTGCACTTAACTTTTGGAGGTCAACTGTGTCTGGTGTGTGTCAGTGCCAGTGCCTTTCCCAGAACCAACAGCACTGACTGGGAGGACAGTCAAGCTTCTATTCTGTTTTATGAAAATAATTACAGGAATATCTTGACTTCCTGTTGTCAATCCTCGCTTTCATATCCGTTAACACTCAGTGGGGAGAACACCTTTGTTGGTGTAGCATGTATCACTCAGGTGTATAGATCAGTTCAGTAAGTTCAGTGATGTACAGTCAAGATCAAAGCTGGATGAGGATTGCTAGGTGTCAATCCAACAAGTTAGGGTCTTAGATCACAAACCGCAGGAGTCCAGGTGTGACCACTGTGCAGGTGTCACCTGCAACTCTTGACAGGTGACTTGATTTGCATAATTGGTGTTACATCTGTGTTACTCATTTCCCTTGAAGTCTACCGAAAGTCAATTATGTTTGATGCGAAAACTTTATTTGGAAATCCTGTGTTATTGATGGGATCTCGCTCTTTTGTTGTTTGTGACTTTGGATTTTCCAAATGAGAAAATCTCATTTGGACTTCCCATGGGTGAAGTATTGTAGGTAGGCAGGTATTAGTAAGTAGATTAGTTCATGGTCAAAACTTTTCCATCTGTGAAGGGACACATATATGTATGTCCCCCTGGAACAGAAGTATTTTTTTTCTTCATTTGATGAAGTAAAATGTACCTTTTATTGTTTGGACATCTTAAATTGATAAACCACATTCAAACTTTTGATAACATGTATCTTCAAGTTATCCCCAAGCTGTATAGTATGTCAGGGACAGACTAATGGGAGTCCAAGTTTTTGTAAGTGGAAACATTATAATAACAGATGAAGGCTAGTATACACTGTTCAGCCTTGAGTGGCCCGCTTCAGGCATGGTGCCAAACTCCAGATCTCAGGCTTGCCACTGGAAGTCATGATCAAGTGTAAAAGGGATGCCCAGTTGGCCTTAGTGGTTCCGGTTTCTGGTCAGGCACTGTTTTGACAATTTGTGTTGTGTGTTGGGACAGGTCCTGAGAAGGCCCCTGTGTGCTGGGTCCCCCTAGAGGTGCTGTCACTCCTGCCTTGGAACAACATGTCTTCCTGCCCACAGAACCTGGCTTTTTACTCACTTCCGGTTATAATATACGCCATCCAAGTCTTTGAACTATCCCAAGGTTATACCAGAGCTAGCCTGGTTACCAAACCCCAGCCTGATCTCAAGTATCTATCGTGCAGAACACAAAAGATATTTTTGAGGTTGGGGTATGGTATCCAGGCTATACAAGAGCCTAATCACAAAATCTATAATCTCATGCTTCATAAGTACAGTGTAATGCAATTGTGGGTATTTCACTTTTAAGTCAGTTAAAAGTATAATAGCACTGAAACATAGAGTAATAGAAGTACAATTATTGCCCTTGTTAATGGCCTGCTTCTTGCTTGTGTATCCTTCTGCACTGATATTTTAGTATTCTTGTTTAACTGAAAGTGCAATGATTGTGTCATCTTATTCATGATTAGAAAATGATAAAAAGAAATAGAAGAATGCTAAAATAATTTTATACCTTAGGATTTAAATGGCTACTAGACACTAGTGATCGTTGCATATTACTCTAGTTTTGTATTATGCAATATAAATTGATGTGGTTTAAGAATAGCCCTTAATTACAGAAGCAATGATCCAACTTCTGCTTCCTACCTACACTTTAAGTTCTAATATAGTCTATTGTATGTCCACCATCTTTCACATCTCCATAATTTGCAGCACATGAAACTGTGATGTGCATGTGTTGAACCTGATGGCTCACACAGATGATGAATGGGACCTGGGCCAACAAATGAGTAACCTGACCCCCTCAGCTGTCCCCACCCTGGGGATCCTTTCTGACACATCCCCTGACCCAGGGGTCACCCTAGCTTCCATATCAGGGAACACATCACCAACAAGTGTTGCCCTGAGTCCACATGGCAGAGACATGCAGACAGGCTGCTGTACTGAATCACAGCTATTAATAGTGGGCAGGATGCTTGTCCCTCACAAGTATTGTGTCTGTCATATATGTCCTCTAGAGATGTCATTAGCCTCTAGAATTCTGTAGTAAAGGTGGCAAGGGACTGGAAATGTACCTTAGGGCAAGCGCATATCCACAAGTGCTATCTAACATCGCTCAAGTTTTGTTCAGTTTCGTGGTGTGCATCTCCTATGCATATTGCAGACATGTGCGTGTTCTGGCAGTCATCAGATGATTGTGGTTTCCATGGCTTCCCTGAGGAGTTTGGTTCATAGTCCTCTTCCTTTCATCTCTCCAGGATGAATCACCAGTGAATTGGCAGTCTGAGCCAAGTTTCCCTTTACAGAGTTCTGACCCAAGGTTGCCTAACTAATCACCCCTGACCCCTCCATTCACAAACTTTGATTTGGGTCACAGGAAGCTGTTGGGTGTTTTCCTGCTTTTTTGGCCAAGGCAATGAATATTGCATGATGAATCCTTGAAACTTTTTCAGCAATTCTGACTTTGTAGCCATAATCTTTGTTTTGAGAACAATGGAAAGGAACTTCTCTGTATTGTGCATGTTCAAGATTTCCATAATTTTGCACATAGATTGTGTGAAGGTGGCCAAACTTTTGGTTCTGGTGATGGTTGAGTCTGATTTATGGTTGGTGAAGTCATGGCAGGGTATTTGTGCTGAATGGGGTACCTGGACTTGTGCCAGCTGAAGAGATACCACTTCCTTGTGAAAAAGTTCAACCACAGTGACAGTACTACCAACTTATGAAATATTTTCCTCGCACATTTTATGGTACACCTGTGCTCTGGTGTAGGGGCTACCACAGCCACCAGAGCAAAGAGAGGGTCCGAAGTGTTTTATATTTGCAGAAGGGATTTCACGTCAGAATGATTTTGAGTGGCAGCGAAACAGGAAACATATTATGGAACAGAACACACCCATAATCCATATCATGTGATTTATCCTATAACCATACACATAGCTTTAATTTTTGAAAACAGGAAAGAGGTCTACTTTTGTAGATTCAGGCTCTTAAGAATGCAAAACAACCTGCAATCAACACCTACAATAAAATGCTCTCCACACAAACAAAAGGGTGACACCACTAATAAATATGATACCTGGGGGCATGCATGACCTAAACTGTTTTATTTATTGACAGTTGTCTACAAACTAGTAAATAGGGGCAGAAAAGCCACCAGCACCTCCAACTGTTTGTATTCTTTACTGAAGCTGGTTTAAAAATACCCCATAATGTTCTAGAAGGTTGCTTTACATTGGCAGATTGCACAGCCTCTTGCCAATAGACCAGCAAGGACAACAGGTTAGAGTGGTCATGTCTGTTTTCAGAGAGAAGTAGCCCTGCCATGCACGATTTAGGAAGTACTGAAAGTAGCCGCTTCAGTTCCCCAGTCCCTGTCCTACATGAAGGGAGAGAGAGAGAGAGAGACGGGAGGGCGCTCTTCAGTTGGCACCATGCAGTTGTTACTATAAGTAGAAAGGATGACATAAGTTGTGTACAGCAAACTCTACACTTCCCAGTTCTATTTAGCAAACATGGCCAACACGTGGGATTGAATGGCAGTCCAGCCCCTTGACGTTGACTTAGATTTCCACTAGCAGGCCCAACATTAGTGGACTTACAAAAACAGTGTTGCTTGGAACAACAGTCCCCTGCATTAGTTGGCACAGTAGTGCAGGGGGTCGGGTTTGGGACATGTAAACGGATGCCAGTATAACCCACGGGGACCTTTGTCCCCTACCGGCCCTGTAAGAGGGGGGTGGGACATTCACTGCACCCTGTCTAGCTTGGTGTCTTCTCCATAGCCTGCCCTGTCTACATAAACATATCCTTGTAACATCAAGAAACTTAGACAGACTCTTCCTCCTATGTAATAAGCTGGTTTGGGAACTGAATTCTCCTAGAAGTTCCCACTGGCAGTTACTAAAATGGTCCTTTTGGTTATACGATGCCTTGGTTTTCTCATGCAGTAAGTGTTTTGTCAAGTTACTGCACTGGCCTATTATGTAGCTGTCAACTGGATCCATGGTAATGTCATGCGAGTCACCCCCTACTCTTTCCTTCTCAGAGGTTTTGATATTTCGGGCCCAGCAAGCCCACCTGCGTTCTCACTTTGAACCTTTTCTGGCCAAAGAACAGGAAACCAATCTGGCACGAGACAGAAATGGCTTGGCACTGACCAGATCTCTGCTACCCCATGTCTTTTGTTATCCCCTGTATAATTGTCTTGTTACAAATCACATGTTTAGTATTCATGCCCCGTCACAGGAGACCCTCCTTCTGGAATAACTGCAGCCTCAGCTCTGCAAATTGGTGCCCCCTTCTTGCATCTGTCTTCAATACCTTGTAAAAGCTTCCAGTAAATCTCAAATTTTTGGCACAAAACATTTCTTCCCACCATGGTCAAACACTTTCTGCCAAATGTTTAAGATGTTAAGTTACCTGAGAAGTTGTGAGAGGAACAAAGTTTGACAGGTTTCTCTGGCCCTTGATTTGATAAGTTATTTACTGCTTGTTTCCCAAGTGTATTCAGGGAAGCCCTTGTTGATAGCCGAATCGTTAAAAGGCTATTGTTATGCATAACCTGAAGTGTTCGGGCCCACAATACTGTAGGGCTTACTAGTTTTGTTACTGCTAATTTCCACATGGTTGCCAAGTGTGTCTCTGTTCCCTGATGACTATACTAGCCTGTCAAATTGCAGCACTCAACTCCAATAAAACCAACTGAGACAAGAAGGTTATAATAAATGCACATCTTTTTAATGTAAACTTCTCCTTGAGAACTATTTACAAAACAAAATCTCTATTTAAAATATAGTGCACAAACAACAAGAATTTTCAAACAGAATGGTCACAGAATTATGCTTAGAGACTTGGAAAGGTTGTACACAAATCCTTCTCAGAAGAATAGATGATATTAGATCAAAGTTGAAGATCACATCAGTATGGAGCAAAAAAGTTCATAAGCTTTTTATGTTACTTAATGTTCAAACAATATTTCTTCACATATAAATCTGCACCTCTTGAACAACTTATGTATGACTAGAGCATTTGCTGCATTCCTATAGGTCCCTCGAGTGTTGCCAAAATGCTAGGCTCTCTGCTTATACAGTTGGAATGTCATTCATACAGCCAAAGGATCCTGCCAATATTTCATATCTGTATGAAGCATGATGGACACTGAGTTCCTAGACAGTCACAGAAATATATAAATATATACACTTTCCTTCTTACTGGAGCATGAACCAAACACTCTTCAAAATGTTACACATGATCACACTTTGTTTTTAGAAGGTGACAATGTCATTGAAAATACAATGTAAGAAGTCATGTACATTCCCACTGACCATATACAACAACTGAGAACTAGTGGTCATGGTAGACTTTAGGCACTGTTGGATCAGCCCTTTTGTGTGGGACGTTTAGAACATCTCCAATTCTAGTTGGGAAGTTAGGCATGACAGGGGGCCTGTCCAGCCACTCAGACACAGTACTAATCCGGCAGATCGGTGCTCAGTCCTGCCCTGGGCTCATTATTTTCTAGCTTGTAGCACTTTTCCAGATGTCTTGTCCACGAGGACCCGCAACAGATAGCAGATCCGCGGGACGTACATTCAATCTCTCCCGCACCATTTAGCACTGTAACCTTACCCACCATGGATGATGTGGTTACGGATAGCGTCCTGACAAGCTAGCGCACATTGTAAAAAGATAGGTCACTCACGCAGAGGAAGTCCAACCCCAGAAGGACCGAGTTCAAAGTCCGGCCAAGGCTCAGGGCCTGGCGAGCTGCGTGTAGGAGGGCTCCCATGTTGACGGCGCCCCTGCCACCGTGGGGTAGAGGGATCGCTGCGGCGGTGCCATGTAGTTGTAGGGCGGTGGGATGGACGAGGAGGTGGGGTGCGGACTGTAGAACTGCTGTGGGGAGTGGGCAGGGGGTGGATAGTCAGTGTACTGTGGTCTGGGTGGGGAGTGCTGGTAGGAGGAATACTGTGGCTGGTAGTTGTAGGAAGAGGCCGGAGGGTGAGGGGTGTACTGAGGGGGAGGAGGGGGAAGGTGCTCCTGTTCCATCTTGACGGGGAGACGCTGCTCCTGAGAGTTGTCTCTGGGAGAGGTGTTCTGCTTGGCCATCCATGAAGACGACGACGTTACGGTGGTTGTAGCGGAGGAAGACATCTGGCTGTAGCTTGTGTAGGGCGGGTGGGAAGGGTGGTGACCGCTGGCTGACGCCGGGTGCCCGTTTGGAGGCAGGTACTGATCGAACTCCTCGACGTCGAAAGACTCCATGCTGGACATTACATCCAAAGGCCCGATGTCCACATTGCTGAAGTCTATGTTGGGATGGCCGTGCCCCTGGGGGTGGTGGTGATGGTGGTGAGGACCGTCCCTGTGGATGGCCGTGAGGGTGTTGGAGGTCGAGTCGCGCTTCATGCCGTCGGCCTTGAGCGCCGTCATGCCCTGGTCTTGTTTTGGCGTTGTCGGCGGGGTGGGTGGGGCCTGGCTACTCGGTGTCACGCCGACCGACCCGTCATGGGGGGACGGTCCCTTCAGGTCCTCGGGGCTGTGCGGCTCGCTGCCCGTGGGAGACTCCGCCTGCAGCGCCTTGAAGATCGTGTTGGCCGAGATGGGCGATGCCTCGGAGCCCGCCTCGTCCCCAGACCCCTGGTTCCCCTGCTTGCTGTTCTTCCGCCGGCGAGGCTGGTACTTGTAGTCCGGGTGGTCCTTCTTGTGTTGGACGCGCAGCCTCTCGGCTTCCTCGATAAACGGCCTCTTCTCGTCCTCATTCAACATACTGCAGGAAAGGAGGAAAAAAACGAAAGGAAACATAAATGTTTGTGTACGAATTACTTTACAGTGAAGTACATTCGCAATCAAACAACACAGTACGAAAGTCAAACACCCTAGCGAGAGGTGCGAACTTTCCCACACCAGCCCACTCACTACGACCCGCCAGCCCCCAGTTTCACAACTCCAGAACGCAATAAGAAAAGTTTCCCTGCTAAAACAATACATGATCCTAGCGCGGGAAGGTTTAGTCTATTGGCGACCTGAATTGATTTTTTTGTACGCCCGAAACGTAATGAAGTTTAACGGAGCATGTTTGACAAACATGGCGATCAGCTGTAGGACGTGCTCCCCCCAGAGCAAATGGCCGTCTTCCAGAGAAAGTTGCGCGGGATCCTTCAAAGACCAAAGTCACAAGCTACCCTAACACCACTTTAGATCGAACCCGCTAATCAGTACACCCGGCGGATTCCCCAAGTTTCCCGATAAAGCACCCAGCTGCACGCACCCCGGAGAAACCTGTTGCTGATTGTACACCGGCCATGCCGTGCCGGGTGTATCGGCATGCAACCACCCATGAAAAGTTGGAGTTGGAACTCCCACTTACCGCCATAGTTTCCCCAGCGTCTTGCTCAGCTCGGCGTTGTGCAGGTGAGGATACTGGTCCGCCAGCTTTCTCCGGGCCGCCTGGGCCCAGACCATGAAGGCGTTCATGGGCCGCTTGACATGGGGCTTCGACTTGGACGATCCGTTGACTCTGACCGGCATGGGCACCAGCGTCCAGTCGTACCCCTTCAAAACATTGCTGACGGCCTCGCGGATCTGGCTCGGGAACTTGTGGCGCTTCCTGTCGCTCTCCCCGCTGCCGTCCTCCGAGCCGCTGGTGCTCTCCTCGTCGTCGGTGTCCTCCCGCTCCCGCTTCAGGCTCTCGAGCTCGGTGGGCTCCTCCTTCACCTCCACTGGGGTCTCCGTCTCGCTCATGGCGGAAAGTGGCTATGGGCAGAGTCCGGAAAGTTTGGGACACAAGCAGCACACACGCTCTACTGTTGATCAGTGCAGTGGAACTGCAGGCGAATCACGTCCTGGCCCGGCACCGTACTGATCGCCGCTAAACTCAAACTGACGTATAATTAGGAAAACAACTCGTCGATAATTTAAATGAAAATCCGCCCATGTCTGAAGCAAATGGGGCCCGCGCAGACATCAATCATTGGATACGAGCACGTGGATTGGTGTCTGCGTCTGACCCTTATCTAAACCTCCATCAAGTGGGGTGCATTACCGCCCGGTGATTGGGCGGAAGTCCCGTAGGGCGGGGCCTCACGACCGCGGAGAATCACGTAAGGTGTTGAAAATGAATTTTATCTGGGTGTCGTCCGTGTGGCTTGAAGTTTCCGACGGATAGGTACCTATCCTCACCTGTCTTGGGTCGTTCCTGCTGATCGTATAAAACTAGACTGTGTGGGTATAATGTGTCCCAGACCTACCCTACAGCTAGGTGAGCATGTCTGACGAAATATCCAGTACTGCAACCTGAACCTACACCTCGGAGCGATCTCATAATTTTGGGGCGACACACGTTCGGGAAACTTTGCAGCTCCAAACGTACAGTAGTATCCAACACGCAGTCCAGGCAGTGATTTTCCCTTTACAGTAAATTGAAAACCATTAGCGGTAAATTGAGCCAATCACTGCTGTTGTGTTTGCTGTGGGCTCCCCGTGTCCGTGCCCACTGCGATTGGCCGGGGAGGGAAGTGTTCGGTTACCTTGCACTTGCTCGGCTTGTTGATGCCGACGTTATCTCACAATCTGCGTGTAGAAACTTCCTCCAAATCACAAACCGACAACCTCCTCAACACCAACCGGAGAGATAAGTCCCTACATAACTTTGAACGTGCTTGATTCGACATCACAGTATTCCCTCCATCATAAGTATATTTATGTTTACAGGCGATGCTTCGCTATTGATGAATACTGAATACATGTGATCCATTGACCTTGGTTTGTCTATGGTTACCGAGAACAGAAAATTGACCCACACTGGCACATGCCGTCAGTGAAATGTAATAGCACTGAACCTGAACGTGATAGTCATTCTCATAGTGGTGCAATATTACAAAGATAGTGAAATCCTGTATATATGCTACTCTACTCTACTCTGCTCTGCTCTGCTATAGTATACTACATTTGTATTACAATGTATTAGGACTAGTCTACAATACTACATGTACTCTCTCCAATATCATACTGTTATCCAATGATAGGACCATGTCATGTAGATTCGTCGCGAACATTTGCCATAGTTTGTCAACCGCCTCGATTCGAATGGTTCATCTGGACTTGTGATGAAATTATGGAAAGGTTTCAGTACCACAAGTAACAAGCTGGACTCACTGACACTGAACGCAGGGTTAGTAGGTGAACCAAAAGATTGACGGAGAAAGACCAGAGAAGTCCCAAGTGGCGGGATATTCCCTGCCCCATGGCGCGTTCTGCTGGAGATGGGAAGCAGACCAACATAACACCCCCACACGTGGTCTCAATAATGTCAGCCAGCACTTTCCCTCCGTCTGCAGATATAGGTTTTTAATCAGGGCCCGATATCGTGCGGAGACCACCCTGGAGAGGCTAGCCAAACTTGGTCCGGGCTGGGCGGACCGATGCGGTGGGAGGGGATGTCCTGGATACGGGCTCCCCTCCCCGCTGATGGAACCTGCCTGTTACGGGGCCAAGGAGTCGTGACCGTGGGCGACCCTGAGCGCAGCGGGGAGAGGGGGTGGGAGGGGCCCGTAAAGTCGTTTACAGCTTAGCGTTCAGGTGATCTGGGACGCCGAAGATGGCACCGAATGACTGATGCTTTACACCTTCTCTAGAGATGTTCAATAACTCCGATAATTGCGGTGTAACACTATCAACGTCGATCAGCTCGGAGTTGATTGTTATCGAATCAGGCACCTTCACTTACCAGCTAATCTAAAGTCTCTCTATCCTATCGAGATGCCAGAAGGCATTATCGCACAGACATGACAGATATGGTCGTTTCAGCTGTTTCTTGTTATCCCGAAACATCCTCAATTTGTTGGAGACGTCCCGTACAAATGGAGTTGCGGTACGGGGCGCTGGTCGGGCCCCCAGCCCTCCTTCCCCGGGACCGGGCTCGGGGGTCATGGGTGATTGATCGAGCCAGCCGATAACGGGCTTATCGTGCAATCTGATAGTCACCAATTAGGATTTTTGATCGGACCTTACGATGTCCTGGTTTTCACAGTTTTACGGCCCTCCCACAATGGAGTCGTGATGGAGCGTATCGGCGGATTTTGGCGGGATTTCAGCTCGTGCTGCGGGGGACACCATTCCGCGGCTAACGAGCTGTAGCTGGATGTGTCCGGGAATTAACATCGACTGCCCCGAAACATATGTTTTCATTTTACCCACTTCCAACCATGGCTGTGGCGTGGAGCGGTGCAGAGCCCTTGGCTCAGGTGAACACCTGCAGCTTGGTTGTGTGTGTCATCGGCACGAAATCCGGTGGTGGGCTGGTCGTGCGACACTGTTTGGATCATGTAGACAACCCCTGACATTTCAGCCCCCCTCTCTGGCAGGGTCGGCTTATTAGCCAGATCAGCTGTATCCAGGCTTTTCAAGTTGTAAGGCTGAAATATCAAAATATATCAGACAAGTACGGTCGGTTTTGGCATAGATACTTATCTAGCTTCCGCAGAAGTTGGGAGGGCCGAGAAGCCATAGCAAGTCCCCCCACGCGACTCAGTGGTGTGGAAAATGGAGCTAGTGTATGCTGATGTCATGGTGTGATTTGATTATCCCATTGTTAAGCCTGTCATCTCTGCCTTTGTTCCCGCCCTTATGGGTCCTTTCTGGACGAGGTGCTAATTCCCGGTGCTTGTCACGTTTATCTAGGGTTTGATGTGCCATGGCTTCTGTTTATTTCCTCTTCGGAACACTTTCACTTTTTCCTTCCAAGACCAGATGGCGTCCCTTATCATGTCTCCGTAAGACGCTGCCCACAAATTGCTACAAGTGCGGTGTGAAGGGAAATTTTACGGATGGACACACGGCTCAGCGCCGGGCGACATCGTGTATGAATGGCCCGAATGATGAAGGACTCTATGGCAATTTACATCTGAATACGCGAAGGCTTATCCATCATTTCTATGGTTTAGTTTTTCCCAGCCTCTTGTTAGGGAACGTCCACTCGTCCGGGATATTCTATTTTCTTTGGGCTCTCATGGGGATTCGGGGAAAGGGGCTTGATTCTTTATGAAAGTGAAAACGAACATGCATATTCACTACCTTATCCGACTCCTCGTCAGAGTGATAGTTGGTGTTACGTACGAGCAAGTCTTCATTCAAGTTTGAAAGTTATTGAAGTCGTACCTTACTCTTGCTAAGAGTCTTTATAGTCTTAGTCTTGCGATAAATGCTTACACTAGCACTATATAGGGAATTACTTACATAATTGTGGCAACTGCCTATTAAGCCTTCCTCTCCTGGGACCAAATAATCCCGGCTTATATTCCTACAGGAGAAATTTTGACACTAATGAACAATTATTATTTTTTTCTCATATTGCATTAGCGTTATTCATGAATTTCCAATCCCCGTGGCCGTATTACATCATTTATTTAATTATGGTAAGTGCTTGTTAATGCTTGCGGAGGTTGGAGTGGAGGAATGTTGTGTGCCGTTCCCACGGTTGGCTACTGTGCAGCAGGCGATGTCCGGGGAATACCCGAGTACGTACTGCTGCGGTCATTTCCTGTATAGACACATATAATCGGCTGTAATGCGCCTCTTCCTCGTTTGTCGCATAGCTGGCACAGATAGGAGGGAAATATTGACACTGGGAGGTGTTTAAGATATACTACCGAGTGATGAGACTAGGAAATGATTATTTTTAAATGATGTACTCTGGGGGAATGTAAGTTTTCTTGGGAAGGTGGGGCATCTGGAATAGGCGACTTGTATCCAAGGGGGTCTGTCAAATCAGGGCGAGGAGTTTCAAAACACTTTGGTCCGTCGATTAATCCCGTGCTTTAATCAAGTACACTAAATGCTAATTAATGCTGTTTTTATACAAGGAGGTGGACTAGCATTGCTAACATATCAAGCATAGTTCTAGAAAATTCATCATAGTTTAATATTAGTTAGCTGAAAATTACTTGCCCTGAATAGTGATCGCTCCAAGGTGCTCATGCCATACTAAACCCACGACCCTTTCTACCTCAGTACCTGGCAGGTACTAAAAGAATCTGTGCCCCCTTCGTGATTTTGTTTGTATTATAGCTACAACTGTATTTGGATATACTAGACACAGGCTTTTGTTTTACTCCTTTGATAGAGCGACGTTGGCTTCAGTTGTATTCTCAGTTATGGCTATTTATTATAAAGTTGGTTTTTGGTCGGTGATTTTGCGTTGGTACATATAAAGGGCATTTGGTCTAAAGGGGCGTTTCTCCTTACCAGACTAGCGGATATACAGTCCCATTATGTACATACAACTGTATACTTTGTTTGATGTCTAAGTACAAAACAAACATTAGCGGCATGAACATTACACTGTTTGCCCGAATCCGAGTTACTGTGGATATTTGACGAGTCTGATTCATGTTATGTTGTAGGTTGTCACTCAGGATGCTGGACGACTTGATCAAACCTTTGAATGATTAAAGTTTTAAAAAGTTGAAATATGGTGATACGAAAGTGCAATTGGAGATGCATGTAATTTGTTTACTGCGTAATTAAGTAGCATGTGGGTCTTGTTACGGTCTTGCAATTGAGGCGTCCGGCCTTTCGGACATTTTGTAACATCACAAAGTTACCACTTCGACTTTTTAATTCTTTGATTATATACATTTAGATAATAAAAAAACATACTATTCATTCATTAATGTATACTTTGACATATTTGTCCATGATTACAGATGTTACGCTGCTAACGTCCATTATTTTCTGTTATTGTTTATTTTATGTTTGCTGTATCACTATCGACTTCGCAAAGAATAGATTTGTGTCCTTTTGAAGAATGATAACAAAGATAACAGTTTGTTTATTTCTCTGTTGATATCTGTACATCGTTACACATTATCCGTATGGTGGTTTGACTGTTGGTGTATACAATATAAATATTGGGAACTGTATTGCGTGTAAGTGTCGTTATTGTGTCTTGATTGTAGATGAATATACTTTGATTTTAGTGATTTTTTTTTAAATTTTAGGGCCAGATGCACACTAGTAAGAAATAACGATAAGGATGGCCCACCGGGCACCTAAAAATGAGAAGACCTTAGAAAAAGGTCAAATTGTCTGATGGCACAGTATTCTAATCGCCTTGTTGTCATAGATATGACAGGAATATGACCCATCTTTTTCTGAACTGCTGCATGTGGGTGCGCTCCAGTAGTGTATTAGTGTGTCGTCATTCGTGTGAACATTTCGGAGCTAATTCAAAGAATTAATGAGCAGTGCGAAAGTAGTTATGGTTCACAAGACTGCAAGATCAATGGCGGGATTTAGAAAGAATCAAAAGCCGGGCCAAACGCCCCAAACAATGTTGATTTTATTCACCAACCACCACATGAATCGTGTTTATTTACGCACATGTCGCTTAGAAACTCTGTCAGAAGACCGCCGACCCAAACACAAGTCATTTCCTCTCCTTTCAACGCTCCCAACACCGTCCGAAGGTAGAACACACTAATTACAGCGGCAGTGATCCCGGTTCCACCCGTAGTGACCCCACCGTCAGGTGTCCCTACTGTTGATAAACCTGGGGGAACTTGGGTAACCCGCCGGTTACCCACGTGTTTGTATTTGGCAATCGAACCATTCTCTCCCGCTCTCCGCAAACGATGCTATCTTTCAAAATAAATAGACGAAATGACGCACTTGGCAGGAAGTCGTGTTTGTCTGGTCACGTCTTCAAATCAAGAGGTACTCCAAGGTAGTCCTCAGACCTGAAAGGTGCAGTAAGGACCGGCAGGTGTACTGTGTACCTGCGCAAACGGCCGAAGAAAAGAACGGCAGGGCTATGAAAAGACATCTTGAACCAGTTGTTTTCGTACGTAAGAAGAACGGTAATGAGCTATTTTTGTCGTCATTGTTGAATGTTTTCGAGTGTTATGGGATAAAAGGGAACTATAAAGGACCGTTTCCATGGAGATGACGTCGCCTAAGGTGAAACCCATACAAACCGACAATAACATAATATTCCACACGTGTGCTGAGGTCATTTATTAACGAAAGTCACTGTTAAGTCCTTTTGTTGAATACGTAATAGCAATCATTGATTCTACTCCACATTGCTGACTGTTTTCTTTAGTATTATGAGATGAAAGGTAACTATAGCAGAAGATCTGTTCTTGGACAACATTCACGAAATTGCATAACTTTCTCAACGTTTGCATTTTGGTCATTTATAACAAGATCGCTGTCGGGGATAATTTTTTACTTACAAATCTAACGACACACACAAGCCTTAGTTATTTTTTAAGTGTTGTGTCTTTCTGTGCTAAATCTAATATTCCCTCAATTCAAGAATTTGACAACATATCTTTTACAACCAGGAAATAGGAGAACCGTATGATAGCCTTTAGAACATGATAAAAAATAAGAGGTCATAACTTATGTCAGTGCAAAATCACTGAATGGTATCTGAGCACGTGTTGTGTGGTATAGTGTCACGTTTTCTTATGCTATGGTTTCTTGACAAACTTCTTACAAAGAAGGACTGTGGCACCATTTCTGTGTAGGATGACGTCGTCTATGTGGAATAAATGTGGAACCTATGAATGAAAATTTCAGCGGAATTTTGACTCGAAAGATCCAAATTGGTAAAACATGAAATGATGTATTACTTTGATCTTCTTGGAGAGTAATAACCATTTAATTCTTTGAGGTACTTATGCACAAATTACTTCAGTAAATCTTTGGTATCACAGCGAATGCCGACGTCTGTTGGGTCACGTACAAAGCCAAAGTCTCTTTTGTGCGGCGATCGCAGACGGCACGCTGTCTGAGGTTGACGGATGACCAATAATTTCCGTGTGTTTACAGGTGAGGCGGGAAGTTTTGTTAAGGCACAAACTCGGGACGGGCGCGTGTCAACATTGGCACAACCGTTGTCGTGCGTGTGGACACATGTATCTCTTCTGTGTAGGTGTCAACTCACGGCCACTGACTGCGTCATACCAAAGACGTTATATTGAAATCATACAAATACATAGAAAAAATTTAATTGAGTGTATGAAGCACGCCGTGTGTCAATTTGTTAGGAGGCAATGTCTCAGTCGTATCAAGACATAGATTTAAAATCGAATGGATGTATGTATTTTCTAAATTTCCAACTTCATTCATTATTCTTTGAAGTTGCGACGAGACCAAGGTCACGTCGTCCATTGTCGTCTGTCCCCGAAGATAACTGATCAGAGAACAGCAAACAAAATGGCCGAATGATACATGCGTGCCCTTCGGACACTCCTTTAAAAACGCCACAGCGCTCGTTGTTTGCGGTCACGTCCGAACACACCTGTACACACGGCTGTGCGTAACACGGCAGCGAGCGGGCCGGCGTGTGGACACAGGGAGAAGTACCCACTGTACAGACATCAACCCGAGTAGATGATGACGGAAGCCGGTTTCCGGAACAGCCGGCAGACGCTGTGCTAACTTGAACGACTCCTCCCTCCGCACTGAACGCTAGTTGTGACCAAACGTCTTTTCCAGCACACTTACTGTCCATTAAGTTAATGCAGTCTTATAAAGGAGATGAAAACAGGTAAAACATGTGCCACATAAAACTGAAGAAAGTAGGTTATTGTGAAGGTTGATACGGTTGTTTCACCGTGAAATAAAGAAGTATATGAAGTGCGTGGGCGGTTGGCGGCGTTCTGTCTCGGTCCGAGCTACCTTTTTTGTTTAGGATGTAGGAAATACCGACACAAGGGTGAAAGTGTGCATGGGGACACCGTTGATCATTGTCAGGGGACCGGGCGAAGTTTAGCGATCACTCCCGCCCGCCATTCAACACAAACAAATAACCTCGACAGCAGGGCGATTGCGTCACTGTTTTGAGGTTAGCCTAGAAAGAGCCCAGATTTTCATGCACAGTGCCAGCTTTAATAGCAGCTAGCTCGGCAAAGAGAGTCTTTTCGTGATCACGACACACCTAAGTCCCGCATGTACGGGGCAAGTTCTCATCCAACACTGTGCAAACAAACTTATTCTTGTTCAGAAACAACGTCACTGTTCCCCCACTACATCCCGAAATGGGACAGGTGTCTAAAATTGGCAAGGTGTCGCCTTTCCGCGTAATATAAACCTCCATGTGAAGCAGGGGCTAGAGTTGGGTGGAGTGGCGATATGGAGATTCAACCTTAATTTAAGCAGACATACTTGAAGAAAAATTGATCCCAAGACAAAGAGAAAACCCACAATATGAGCTGAAGACGAAAACTGATAGTCAATGAAGGGAATAAGGAAATCCAGATCAAACATAAGGAGCCTTGGTGATCGGTTAAGACTTCTGAATGGCGCCACCCCTAGCCTAAGTCACAACAAAAGCCTTACTTATGTTTGTACGGAGCGACTTAAACAAATGCTCGATCTTATCTAAGACTTCATAACCGATGTCAAATATAGGTAGGGCTGTTGTTGTCATGGCAACCAACTTTTTCCCAGGCTTCCAACAAACCATCGTTAGTTAGTTTTCACAGCAAGTCAGCTCACAAACACATGTGAAACATTGGGGAGAATATGTTGTATGTTCACATATCATGTTTTATTTGATTCTCCTCTTATCGCTGAAATGATGTAGAAACGTTTTTCAAAGTCAGACCAGCTGGGCTACAACAAGCTCACGTCTGGTCCTCACTACTCACGCGGGAACTCTCACGGGACCGCAAAAAGCGATCCAGTACTGCAAACCACTATGTATGGAGCTCCAAGTGTTAAAAGGTGTCGCACAAACTGTTCATAAGAACGATATGGTGCTCTAAGAACGTCGATAACGCTCTAACTTTGGGTTTTGAAAAGTAAGTTTGCTTCCTGCAAATCTGTCAGGTACGAGTCCTCAGATACGAATTGATATTTCAGAACACTGAAACACCTGAATGACTGATTGAATGAATAAGCGGAAGGATGAATGAATGAAGGCATTTTAAGTGGATGAGCAGCTGACTCTTATCCTCCAGACCAGCATATAACCTGATAAAACCATTGCAGTAAAGTACGGTATGTTTGCCATATGTTAGTAGCCATGTGTGTGTGTGTCCAATCCCTAGTTTTGCATTATCAGCTCCCTGAACATATCTACATATCTATATCGGCAACGCGTATTTCTTAACGAGATCATTCAACTATCATGACTTCAAGACGCACCATATAAATCTTAAAGTGCTGTGACAGACCAGACGGGTCTTTAGTAGATGTTCGTCCGGTGAAGACAAGTGGAAGGATCTCTGCTTGCCGTCAGCCCATGATGCACCTGTGCCCTGTTCTTCGTAAGTACCCGCGCGCGCACTTTGCGGTAATTTTCTTCTCTACATAAAGTACCGGAATTCTGCAACTCCACTGGGGATACCACACCTTTAAAATCTATCGACGCGAACTGAAGTACTAGAGGCAGTGTAGGCTACAGACAAGTTATACAAATCTTAACTTAAGTCTTTGTAGAATAAAACTTATTACTACATGTTCATGTATACGGTAAAAATAATCACAGAGCCGGAAAGAGCCTAGATATTTCAACCATTTATTGTCTACTTGATTGCAAATATGTATCAAAAACAAAGAGAAGTCTGATAATATATCACAGTTGTCCCGAACCTCTCTAAAGCTTCCAAGAAAAATGCTCCGTTTGAGTGCACTGGTGCCCGCTGTACCGTGGAGTCTCTCCGCCAAGGTTAGAGCCTTTGTTTGCACAACTGCCTCCAGTTATCTGCTTAGGATTATCCTGCTCTAGATGTCCGTGACGTTCATTTGGCCCGTGATGGGAGACTGGGATTACCTGGGTGTTTTCTATGCTGGCAGGCGCACCCGTACCAGCCCGACAGACTAGTCTAGTCTAGCTCGAGACACCGTACAGTACATGTGGCTCAGGGTAACAGGCTTGGTTACACTTTACTGATGACGTACACAATACACAACATGCGAACAACGTGAAAAACTACCGTAAATATCACACATGGTCATCGTTCCTCAAAACCTTCAGACACACCAAAACTCATTGATCCACAAGAGGGTATTGATTGTGTGGATGTTATTTTTGATGGTCTCTAGCCTCTCCAGTCATGATCACAGGTCAGGTACAAAGGCATTAAAAGTCAGCCTGTAATCCTCTTAAGACTCCACAAGGTGCGAATGTCAGACCAGAGCACCGCGGCAGGATCGTGTCAATGACATTTGATAAGTGATTAAAAGTTTAAGTCTATTTGCGGTGCGCTAAAGCCACCCAGGCGGCGTTACCTTGGCTGCCCCCACTTCCTCGCTAACGGCTTTGTTGGTCTCCGAGGGGAGAGAGTCAACGTTGTGGTAACCCCGGGTTTGGATCGCCGGGGACCCAAACTGAGCTGTACATTAGGTCAGATTGGTGCTGAAGATGTAAACAGAACAAAGTATGCTGCGAACTTGACAAAGGCAAGGCAGAGCCACACGTCCAGACGGGGTAGTCCGATCTCAGTAGTAAGTCCGACCGCTTACTCGCTGGGCTAAAAGTGAGCGATGGGTTTATTTGATCGGATTTCGACGTAGTCGTGACAAAGGTGTCACGATCAGATCTTATATCAGTCTAAAATTTTAAGCAGGTTAATACAAAAGCAACTACCGATGCCGCAAATGTTACGTTATCAACTTATTTAAAAATAAGGTCGGTGAAGGATAGCGGGTGTATACAATGCGCCATGTGAAAAGTTCGACTTCGCCAAGCCTGTCTGACATTGCAGTGACTGTACTACAGTTATTTGTAGATTGACTCTGTCTCTTTGCTGTGCCCCGTGAGTTTGGACTGTTCCGGTACACTGTGTTGGTGTGTACTCTAGACGGTTCCTTCAACAACAGAGGCGACGGCGCGAGGGCGCGGGGCACTGACCCACTTCCGGTGCAGTGCTTTGGTCAAGGTCAAGGAACGCACGCGTTGTTAGTGATACGTGTATGGGACAAACTGTACCCCCCCCCCCCCCCCAATTCACTACGCCTCAAGTAGATGTAGGGAGGGATGATCGCGACGTTTTCTGGCGGTGTGTCCACAGATTTGTGGGTATGTGTCCTAGGTGGTTTGCTTGTCAGCTGACATTGCTCCTCTCCTTCTTTTCCAATCATTCTGTCGATGTTTCGCCAAGCGCGGGAAACGAAACAAGGGCGTTGCCTCCAAACGTCTCACACCTGACAGTTTAATGAATGGTCCACTTAGCGGAGTGGACGTTAGCACAGGAGCTCCAGACAAGACCGAAAACTCAGCTCTACAAAGAAAACGTGGCAAGCCCGGTTTGTTTTCACGAACTTAACCTCCAGAAAGAGGTGAACGGAGTGATTATTTTTCCTTCGCAGTGAGCAAATATTAAAAACCGCACACTGTATGAAAGACACAACTTAGGCGGCAGGGAGTTCGTTAACGACGCTTCTTCCAGGTTAGTTTAGACTTGATCTAGCGAGTTTAAATTCATCTTTAAATATCCCATGGAGTGTTTAGGAACAAAAACGGCCAATTTACAATATGTGTAGTGGAAAGTTATTCCTATTAGGAGTCTACCTCAAGTTCACTAGTAACTACACCGTCATCAAAGCCCAGAAGCGTGTTTGACTTGAGACAAATGATAACCTGTTTTACATTGGAAGCTCTGTCAGGCTGTGAAATTTGCTTAACGTGACATTAGATGTTATGTTTTGAGTCCCAGAGAACACATTGTGATAGGAACATGGCACAGTGGCACGTACAATGTAGGCAGACTTATGTGACGTCATTATTATGGACGGCATCATTGCCATTCAATTTTGCAAACTTCGTAGTTTTAGTCCAACTTATCAGAGTTCAATACTCATCGGTATGAAGTTTGTATAAACATTCCAGATCAAAAGGCACCGGACGATGGTCATTACAGATATCAAAGAAGAAGAAGAAGAACTTTATTCCACGATGTACTGTCGGGGAGGCTGCAACGGGGGGAGGGTTGGCAGTGGGAATCTTCCTCTCCGATAATCGGATTATATGTTCTTCATGCACATGAACAAGCAATATTCCAGATCTATTACCAGCAGCTAATTATAAAATTCTTGGTGTCACCAGAATGGAGAGCATTCTTGAACCCATAATCGCCAAGCAGATACAGGGAGGAAGGTCCAATAACTTGTGTATTAGGAGAGTCGGTGGTCAGAACAATGACCTGTCCTCTTGATATTAGATACCCACATGCATATTCTAGATAAAAGAGGGAATATGAGGGATGGATGGAATAATTAACTTTGAAAAACAATGTGCTATTTATGTAGAATGTTCCGGTGATATTACTAGTCTCCAAGCAGACGTGTCAGCTGGATGAAAAAAGAGAAGAACTTGGCCAAGTAGGGACAGATAAGATGCCATAGGATTTCAGTCTGTCTTTTGCAGTCTATCCAGCTATCCGCCGGTCGGACAGTTCACTCCTAGGCAAAATAACTCCTACTAGACTTTTATTCCTAACTTGGCCCCTATTACTATTCAGCCAGACTGGAACCTGGTAGAGACTAGATATTACACACCCTTTGGAACCCGCTGGCTCCGTCTGTCCGTCTGTACAGCTAGCCGGATAGGGTAGAACTACTAGACCCTACAACTGAGAGCAAATTAATACTATAATAGGGAATCCCAGGCTGATGTTCAGCACGGGACCGCTACAGCCAGCGTGTAACCTGCTGTCCCGTGGAGTCGTGGGTGGCTGGGGATGATTAGTATGGAAGGAATCCAATCAAAACAAATGCTACAAAATCCTAAGAAAACAATTTATGTTAGACCCCACCGGCCGGTACCGTACAGTCAGTAAGGAAGTCGTCGCCAATGTCGCTATCGTTGGTGGATTACAGTTAGCTTTGTGTACAATGCATGGGATAATTGTTGAATATCGGGGTATCAGGCTTTTTGTAAGAGACTATAGCTATAGTATACATTGTAAAAGGTTTGTGTCTTTTGCGCTTAGAACTAAAGACTGACCTATTGAAGCGTAGCCTGATTGAATCTCGCTTATAGCAGCCCGCCCAACATCCGCCAGCGAGGGGCCAGTTACAGCCCTGGACAGGAGAGTTTGTGTTATACAGACTAATTGAAGTGATGTTTCCAACGGAAATTCATATAAATGTCTGCCCTGTATATATTTTTCGCTCTGGACTGCTGATAGCCTAGATACCAGACCCCAGTCTGATCTCAAAAATAGCTATCGTGTAGATATTTTTTTAGATCGGGCTGGGGTCTGGTATCCAGGCTAGACTACTGATTGACAAAGATGTACTACAAGGTAGTAGGAAGACATAACAACAACAACAAAACTTTCTCCACACCAGATGGAAAATAAGCATTGAAAATGAAAAGCATTTATTTTGCAAGAGAAGGGTGTGGAACGCGCTAACTTCAAATCTTTTTCTAACTCCCAGTAATCAATCGGCAGCTGATTGACAGTATGAAAGCGGCAGCCTAGGAACGCTTGTAAATTTGGTAGATCTACAGGTTGAACTTCCGGTCGCGACATTTACAGTTTACGTCTCACTCCATGGAAGGAGTCTGGGTAAGGACCTCTGTAAATCCACGGGTCACCGACTGGTCTGACGTACTGTCGACACTTCTGTTGTGAGGCCAAGTTTACACGAACGGTAACAATGGCAAATATCCGGCGTGAAATCAGATTTATTTTCTTTAATAGAAATTACGTTTTCACAACCAATTGTTTATATATAGATTTATGACATACAAATGCACCGTTCGCCAGACTTTTTTTTATTGTAGATTCATCTAGTTTAATCAACATGGTTTTATCTTGATAAAACCTGCTTGGTTTAACAGGCTCATAATTATAATTGTCAGGTGCCTCGTGAAATGTTCATTCAGTTCATAACGATTGGAGTTTTTCGTGTTTATTGTATTCAACTTTTGTCATCATCATACTCAGTAACCTTACTAGACCCAGCCGGATCTCAAAAATATCTATTGTTAGATAGTTTTTTTTTTACATCGGGCATCTATCGTTAGATAGTTTTGAGATCGGGCTCGGGTCTGGTATCCAGGCTACGTATACCTGTGATTTAAGGGAGGGGGGGGGCTGTCTGATCCATCCGGATTTTTCTCTGTGAATGTCATACCCCGCCTGTACTGGATACAAAGAGAAGAGGTCGCAGACATTCCGATAAACCAAACACATATCACATCTACACTTCTCTCTCAATTACAAAAGACGAGACTTGAAGGACCACAGACCCAGGCGGGAAGATTTGCAGCCTTGTCCCCACCGTGTGTGGTCCAGGTACCGACGACAAATTTTATAGGTCCTCGAGCATGAAGTGGGCGATCTTTTCACCTTTCGGACCGTGCCACTTCACAAACAAGACGGACAAAAGGAGCAGATATATTGAGATGAATGACGCACCGAATCAAATATTTCCTATTGTAACGTTATAGGTGCACGCACGTCAACCTGACAGGTGTTCAAATGTTTCCTGTCGCCACAGAGCCTATTTTTGGCAAGATCGACTTACACCAAACGTACCTCAAAGTGGTCTGGCCCAGTCAGTCCACTCGTGGATAAATTAATTAGGACTATCGTACATGCTAAGCCTTGTTGAGATTAGAAGGCCCGTAACGACATGGCAGATGTCCAGCTTCAGACAGATGTCAGAGATTTCGGAAGTGGAAACAACCGTATAGTTTTCCTGATGTTGATGATCCATATCTAAATTCATAGATGACTGTTTTTAGAAGGAAGGCTCCGAATGTTGGCGTGGTATGTGGAAACTCCTATCGCAGCGGTCTGAAGGAAAGAAACACAAAACGCAGGACATGACTTGACGTAACTGTTTGTGTAGGTGGTTGCGTCTCAACAAACTGTCGGCCAAACCCTTCATGACTTATAATTTCTTGAAGCTGTCAAAATAACCATAACTTAAGTCTTTTTTCAACTTACGAAGCCATCACACAGAGCTTGGAATGGCATTTTTAGCCCAAATCCGATTGTAAGTCCAGCTTAGGTAACGTCACAACTTGTGGAAACGAAAACTACAAATGTAAACGTAAAAATATATACAAATAAAAAATATACACAAATAATGCCCATGACTTTTTTTATCTTTATATATCTTCTTGTGTAGTTTGGTGTCTTTTATATCATACCGAAAGCTGCCCGGTCGGGTCCCGGTTTGGAAATGTGACGTAGGCCTAAGAAGACAAAAAGTCAATGTTGACAAGACAAGTGGTTAAGTGGCATTGCACTGAGCAAATTTGTTGAAAAAAGACAATAGTACAGGTATTGTTTCAGACTTGGCTTTGATTTTGGCACAAATCTGTGTAGAAGAGAACCAGAAATACCGTGCAAGGCCTTCCAATTATAAAACGTATCACGGATTCTGTCCTAACATATCTATTTGAGAACTGACTGAAGGAATGAGGACGAGACCACCTGTTTGATCCACTGCCATGTAAACATCGTTGGGAGATGTTTAGTTGTTTACAAGTACCTAGCACCTGTCAGCTTACGTAGGCGGGTCAATCCACAGGCACTTCACTCTGGACTTTCCCTCCGGATCAGGGCCCCTCACACATCGGGATCGCGCACAAGTGTTTGGAAATCCCTCACCTGTGTCCAGATCCTCGAACTAAGTCCCGTGAAATTAAAGATGCTAAAGATGGATCAAGTACTTTTCGCGCTTTCACTGAGAAGGGTGCGCGCTTTTACCCTCATATGGCACAAACTTCTAACTTTCTCTGTTTGACAGGGCTTCTTTCTTCAATGTCATCTATACCCAATTGCGGGGGCGCTTTTCTTCATGATTCGGTTCCGTAAACAAAAACATGTACGTGCTCATTTCTAGGAAAACAATGCACCTGTTTCCGAGGGTATAGTACCTCACACCACTTCAGTATCCGCCACCTGAACGGAAAACTCAGGCCACCCACTCAGTACAAACATTAGAAACCATCGCTTCATGTTTGTTGGTGGCAAGGAAATATTTGCTTACATCTTTCCGCATTACGTTCGCTATTTTACCTGCGGAATTCCCCATGTTTAAATCTGTTATGCGCATGTCCTTATTTTTCAGTTCTTACGTCCAGAAATGTGTATTGACTGTACATTGGCTATAAATTGGATTATTTAAAAGATACGTTACCAATTGTGCCATTGCTTGTGTTTTTAATACATTATTACCTCGTTAGTGATGCTAATATTTGAAGGAGTCAGTTTAAAAGCAGTTACAGTATCTTAGAGATAGACTTTTCAGGTTCGGAACCTATTTCAGTATAACGTTACGTTCTTCATATTAACGTTACATTGTAATAATAACAAAGTTTGTTCCCTTGTGACGTATGTACATGTTATTTTGTATCTTCATTCAGTTGTTCACACACACGCACATATAAAGGATGATATGGCGCAATATTATTACATGTACTATGATGTAGACCATGTACTCCACCGAAATTGGTTGCTGGGTGTGGCTACAAGCGTGGCAACGGAGCAGCACTGTCCGGGGATGACGTATGACTGAAGGAACCACCATTCCGAGCTGGACTCTGGAGCTGTCTCGTCTGTGGCTCCTAAAGGGCTAAAGCAGGAGCTAAATTGTAACATTTCTTTGTTTTATAAGGCGTTGATATAAAGTTAAAGTATTTTCCATCCTCAGTACTTCACTAAAACCTCCCGAGAGCATCAGTTCTAACGGTGCCATGCCAAGGAGGAGTGGTCAAGTTTTAGGAATGGGGGTGGGGGGCGGTCGAGAATGTATGTCAAGTTTCAATATCTTTGGCAAAGTCCACAACGCTGTACACTTGCTACTAGTATATGCCAGGTGGACGTGTAATACGATAACCAACTAATGTGTAAGGATAGTTCAGTCATTCACTTGTAATTTCAAGGATTTGTTGATTTTGGTTATTTTCGTTTTTCAGTGATGCACAGACAATAATCTAGTCACTCATTATAGTCCCAGCAGTTTCTGTAGCTAACCACATGTATTACAGACATTGATATTTGTACCCATTCACTTTCTATATGTCCTGACAATTTCATAGCCCCCAGCCCACAAGTGAGAGTGTTGAAGTGTCCTGGGAGGAAACACCTTATCCCAACAGGGTCAAGGTGTTCCTCCTCATATCAACAAACATCCCAAATATGTTACAAGGGCAAATATTTCAGACTCATATCGCTGAAGAGACCTCATTATTCATAGTAGGAAAGGAGGGAATTTTTGACGATGGATATGTTTTTTCCTTGATGCTCAGGAATGAAAAGTGATTTTTTCTCCAATTTTTGAATTGAAGTCTCCTAAATATTTTTCTCTATAAATAGCAGGATTTAAAAGAAAAACTGCGTCAGGGATCCCAGCAGCAGTATAATCATGCAATGGATAGTGAGGGAGTGAGTGAGGCTTTAAAGAGATTTGTTTTGAAATATGATCAATATCATTTAACAAAATTGGTTTGTTTCCAATCCTGATATTGCTTATCTTGACCCATTAGGAGTCAACCAATAACACCTCTTTGACTTAATATTTAAGATAAAACGTCCCCTTTCCCCACAATCGTAAGAAAGTTAAGACATCTCCAGTGCCGTGATTATTAATGAGTGAGTGAGTAATGCTGGATCTCCTGTGTTGACAGTGGCAGGCAGACCCTTGATGGAGACCCCAGACTCTGAAGTGTTTCAAACTGTCCACTCCTGGCAGCCGACAAACACACCGGAGCCCTACACCCAAGTAATGGTAGGTAAAGTTTACATGGATCTGGACAAGGGCAAACACGGTGCTAATGAAGAATTTATACCTCTTAACCATGCAGGGCTCGAAATACTTTTTTTCTGCACACCTGCACTGGTGCAGGTAACATTGAAAATTACCTGCACCAGACAAATTTTGCCTGCACCACTCTGAATTTAGGAAGTATGGATCATACTAAAACTGTTCAGGAACCATTTGCTATATTTTCTTTTATACATTATAGGTGGTAACAGTCAAAGCAGCAAATAACAATCCACATACACTACATCATATCACATTTAATTTTATGTATAAAACCCAGTACATTGACCAGTGCAGGTTAGGTGCAGGTAGACACCAGAAATACTTACGCACAATTTTACCTGCACTAACCTGCATATGGGTATTTCAAGCCATATCAGGCATTCCATTTGTAACATTTTCTGTTTTCAGCCACCTACAATTCTATCATCTTTAGGTACCATTACAGAACTTGCGGCCTGGCACACTGACATTGTTTTCTTAATTAAGTTCCTTCTGACTGTAATGATACCATGTTGGTGAATGAAGTCATGGTGAAAGATGCGATGCCGACCTCCTAACTAGGCCGCGATGTTGTAGGCTAACCCAGTTCCTGCAAACTTCACAATCACTAGATATCAATTTTGCGCTAACGTGTTGTCAGAAGCTTTCATCTGTACGTAAGCGATAGCCCCTCCTGCTCAGGTGCTGGTGAAAAACGGCACACTTTTCCCTTCCCTCAATCTTCACCGGAAGGCGTCAACCCAGCCGGAGATGAAATGTAAACTATTGAGTTCCCTCAAGCGTCAGATTTTTTTGTCGTGCGTTCTGATAAAACAGCCCATTTCCTTTGTGTACAAATCTGCTTGAGTGATTGAAAACAATTCAAGACAACAAGCAAATGTTTACCGTCGTGGCCGGATTATACGTCATGTTTGGTCGCCCCCGTACCTTAGATAAACCAACGATTTGGCAATAGAGAGTCGTGATTGCGCAGACTTTTTGGTGGTGTGGTCGATAAGATAAATGCAGACTGTCCAGCGTTGTGTGGACATGAATGGGTGTTATCTGTACAGGTTTGCTGTTGAGCTGGCTGCGTGCCAGTGTTTGTCCTGTGTCCCAGGTGATGATACTTCACCTTGACAGGTGTGATTGGCCTTTACACATGATATTTGTGTGTTTTTCCTTTTGATATTATGGTAACTATGGACAGTCTGTCCTCATGAATAAACTAGGCATGATTCTAGGTTAGTGGATCCTAGAAATGGGTTAAGCGCAAAGAAATGTGTCAAACACAGTGAAATTCAATAAAAAAAACACCGAAACATTTAAAGAATATTTTTACAAAATGTTACATAGACTGTTGGCCTTGAAATAAAAAGCACCCAATCCCTTAAATCCTCCTCTTTGTATAGATTATGCAAGGAGGCTAGCATATGTAAGTAAAAGACGTATTTTGGTAGTCCATTTTGATATCTTTCAAGTCATCAACAAGGTGTCACACATATTTACATACCAAGACACGAACTCCATAGCTGAGACACAAAAACGTCTGCTTCTTGCTGTCTTTGTTTGTGTCCAGTGGTGAAGTGTGTTTTGAACACTTCAGATAAAGGTGTTATCAGTAGCCAGGTAAATATTATATAACAACATAAATACTTTTCCCTAGATACTTCACTATGTACATGTATGGTGACGTTATCTTCTTTTGTTATCAGTGCATTTGGGACCTGTCCAACTCTGTTGGTGTACTTCGTTTCACCTCCTTTGTGACCAAAACACAGTTGACCACATCAGGACAGGAACTTTTAGAGTGTTTGCGGAAGGTGTTGCTGACCTTGGCAATACAAAAATGAGTTTTAAGATTCCATGGTAAAATGCTTCAAGAAAACCTTGTTGATTCAGTATTTCTAAACTTTTTTCTATTTGTTTTGTTTTTCTCAGATTTCTAGCATTTTTTACAAATTGGTTTAGGTATGACTGTCATGGACAAAAAGTTCTAGATGCACCTGTCAGAGGATTTTGACCAAGTCATCCTTACTCTGAATTTAAGAAAATGATGATTAGGCACTTTCTCGTGTTCACGACAGGTGCCATACCCAATTAAGATACCACAATAGACATTTATGAAGTTTGAACCAGAAACAAAGTATGGAACTAAAATTGCCCAAACAAACCTAGTGGATTTTGCCCACGTGTGAAAGGGACAATGTCTTACAGTCACTTATGAACTACTATACCAAAGATCGAGGCCATGTTGACCAACATTATCTCTGACCAACCAGGTGAAGGGAGGTAAGATGGACGGGATAACCCCAAGTAGTGGTGCCATGTGGTTAGCTTATCTCCCATTGGTCAATTCCTCCATCTCCATGATGCTTCTTCTCGTAATCTTTTGTGGATGGAAGGAAAAGTTGTTACGTTATTTAGTAAAACAATAAGAAGTACTTATGAAAGGTTGTAGGTTTGCAGAACAATTGGCGTTGTGCCAGGGCAGTGTTTATAGAGTGGCAGAGTGCTGCCAACTTTTATCACGTTCCATCAGTTATTAATCAGTCTGTATGATATGTATGAAACAAAGGAAGGAAACGTTGCCGACTGAAGGTTGTCGGGATATGTAATATCTCTGTTTGGTCGGTGTCCCTCTGCGATTGGTTCGCAGAAGAATAATTTCCCGACATCAATGTGTGGAGCACGGAGGATCCGTCAAAGTTGACAGGTGGCATACAAGCAGAAAGATTGCATCATAGAAAAGTAAAACAGGAGTGGCACTATCGTAGGTAAATATTAGATCTCTGTGCCCGAGATTAGCTTAATGTTGTAACAGTTTATGAGTCACAGTTTGTAAGTAACAGAATGCAAAATGCCTGTGACCTTTAGGTTTTACCTCTGTCTTTAGATACCAAACTTTGTTGTTATGATTTATGACAATTTTTCCCAAAACACTAAGGACAACGCCCACAACAGAGAATAAAACATTTACACTCTGAGTCATATAGAGCAACACTTTCTGTAACAAAAGAGGTTCTGACAAGGAAAAAGTACATATGGGTGGTCCCTGGAAAGTTTTTTATCAGTAGCTTCCTTGTGTAGGTAAACCTCACTTCTCCTTTTTAACCTCCTCGCTCGCTTGTGGGTGGGACTTGAAGGCCTGTCGTTCAGGTGTGTTTGATATATTGAAATGGCATTCCTGACTTGCAAATGTTGCTATATCAAGTGCCACGGAAGGGCAGCTGTGGGAAGGTTACGCACGATAATGTTTCAGTCAGAAATTCCCAGAAATACATGAGCCATTTCTGACATCACCAGTAGGCACCCTTTGACCTGGGTGTTGTTGTAAAACTTTTGTTCAATGGTGTGTGAGTGAAACAGCGGAAGGTCCTGAACTGCACACCTTTCAGTGACTATATAACTTGATTTATCAAGTTTTCTCAAAAATGTATCTTGTCATTAACGATGTTAAAATATGCTTTGCAAAAGTACAAGACCAGAGCATATCTTCTCACACTTGTTGATGTTATTTGTCTGATATTTATTCTTGCGTGCCATATTCCATTGCCTGAGGGGTAACAGATTTTTGTCTCCAAGGTTAACATGTTGTCTTTGTGTGCCCATTGTCTGCCACACGAGCTGATGCTCTGGTATCCTTTGTGTGGATAATCTTGTCAGCAGCTCCAGGCTATTTTCTATTGATGTTTTCATCTGCCAGGTTGATCTATACACCTCTTGCCAACTCCTGCAGGGCTGGGACTAACCACTGAGCTCAGAGGGGTGACAGACCAGAAAAAAGTAGTCTGCAGTAGTGGCTCTGGCTATACTGAAAATTTAAAGAAAGTGTGCCTTACCTTTTCTTGTATGATATTCAATAGCTGAAAGGTGTTCCTATAAATGTCATTTTGCAAAAATTTTTCAATGATTTATAGCATCATGTATTTAATGAAGTATACCTGATTTTTGATGGGCCCTGCATGTTTTGCCTTACTGTTGGTAACTTTGCATGGGAGAAAGAGCATTGAATTCTGTTCCGTAGTATCTTCCACTGTAGGTACAGTACCTTGATGTTCTCAGCCTGAAATCATGTCGGGTACTCGCTGTGCCATGATTATAGCCTACCCCCTGTGTAGTACAATGGTTCGTCCCGCCCAAGGTTCCCCAGGTCGAGGAGTCATGCCCCTTTGACTGGCGGGGAAACAGAAGAACAAAGGCTGCGGAAGCAATAATCTACGCCAATTAAGGTTTGCACCACTGCACCCGTCAGAATGTGTCCACTAATCGCAAAATTTGCATCAGATCTAAAAAGAGGAGTGAAAAGTGATGATTATTTCATAGTTGAGAGATGTCGGCTTAGGAATTTCATGTAACAGTACAAGAAGTACAGGGGTATTGTGTAGTATAAGGTGTCACATTCCCCAAGAAATATAAAGCTGTAATGTATATTTACCACCTGCATCTTAAAATGATCACTGATATGAAAAGTTATGCCAAGAATGTATAGAAGGGTCAAACAAAAGAGCAAGCAGTCAATTTCATACTCAACATGCATGCCAGAAATGTTTGAGCAGCAAAATTTAGCAATGGTGTGGAAAAGTATGGGATAATCTTCTTAAGAAGTAGGAATGCAGAATTGCTGTTAAGAGAGGTGTGCCCTTTTTGAGTAGGCATTAACAGTGATTCAAGTAATTACTGTGCTGATTGTGTGGTACTTAAGTTTTTTGAGAACCATGTTGTACAGTTGTTAAGAGAAAAATTATATTAAAAGAAAATTGCAAATATCATACGTATTGCAGGACAAAAGTCGAAACTGTGCCAAAGATATGTGACAAATGGCAAAATCATTTTTCAAATCCTAAAAGGGCTATATATAAAAAGGCATCAAATTTTCAGGTCAATTGAGGCCTGTGACAATCAGAAAATTATTAAAGAAAAGACACTCTAAATAAGATAAATCTGCAATGATATGAAATCACTTTTACTGATACCCTGGGAGGTAGACAACAGGATTGGTCCCTTTTCCCTATTGAGCCCATAACAATATTGACTGTCCCACTCCAACCATTACATGAGGCAGGGGAATGGTGAAATAATTGATGTTAAATGTTGACTGTTACTTTTCTGTGGCGGGGAAATTTCACATGTCAATGGGGCCTGGCATGGACATGAAAGTGCTACATGAGTTTGCTGACATGGTGGTACAATGTTTAGGCTTTACTAAACCCATTATCTGCTTTCATTAAAAATGTAGATTTAGCACAATATAAAATCAAAATTTTCAATAGCTTCTATTCGGATAGATGTGGTATAGCCTGATTAAATGTTGCTTGTAGCAACCCACCCAACATCCGCGAGGGAGGGGCCAGTTACAGCCCCAGACAGCAGAGTTTGTGTTTCACAGACTAGAAGTGGTACTGATAGAACTTGAATTCAAAGATTGACAAGTGAAGATTTGAGATATATTAAGGTGGGAAAATATTTACTGTTACTAAGTAGTTCAGTCAAAGTTTCTCTATTGAAAGTTGAAACATTAGGGGCGAGTAGAAACAGTTTCCTGGCCCCCAGGAATCGAACTCGGGCCTGCCAACTTTTCCAACTCCATTTAATACCACTACGCCGAACTATGTCCGGACTATTTCAAATGGGCAGTTGGTGATGCTTGAACATCACTGTTACAAACCCTTCAAAATACTCCAATTTCAGCAACAATATTGAAAATTTCAGAAACAGAATATTTACTAGCTTGTCAACTGATTGTTGAACCTGGTGCCGGATCATCACTGTTTGCTAAGAATCTATTCTTACTTCCTGTCTTTTCAACTTGGAGGTCAGGTTGAAAGTTCCAGTCAGGAGAAAGGTTGTAGTCCCTCCATGTATGGCAGTTTTAGCTCCTAGTGAAGTGATAGTTCAGAAAGCTCATAGTCTTGTTGAACAGGAGGTACATCCTGGTAAAGTTTGATGGGAAGTATGTGTGATGTGACATCTGGCCATAGCAATAGAGTTGCTAGTATTTGGTTTTGTGCAGTAGGGTTGCAACAGCAGTTGCTGCATAAAAAGGGTCCATACATCAGGGACAGATTTTGGGGAAGACTTTCAAGATACTAGGGTTATTGATAAGCCAATGTCTTCCCTAAGTAAGTCCACTGAGACTTATATTGAGATTTCGGATGGTTCAGATAAGTCATAAAGTTTAGAATAACTAAGCTCGATTTGGATATTCATAGCTTTATACATCTCTTAGATAAATTTGTAATATCTGGTTACTCAGGCTGGTTAGGAAGAGTGATATTTGGAACAAGTATGTGAGGTCTAATAGAGTGTACTCTGAGAATTCTTGTGTATAATTCAGAACTTTGATCTCTGTGCAACATGTTCCTTTATTCACTGTTTATATCTACATCAGTTTGTAGGTTTAAAACTGGTATTCTGTGTTCTTTTTAGGTGAGTTATCTAGTCAAGTGTGCTCTTCTTTTTTTCAGCTGTCCGAAATGACCTCCACGACTCTTTATTAGTTTCTAAAAGTCTTCTGACCACAGATCCCCTAGAAGGCCATACAAAATGTATAATCTGGCTCAAACGTGAATGCCAGACCATCATATCTGTTGCTTAGTATTCCAGTCTCTGCCATGCTGTGCCTTTGTACATGACAGCTGGCATGATGGATGGGACGGCAAACAAACCAAGGTCAGCCAGACAGCCTGGCTCGCCAGGGTAACCACACCAAGTTGACTGTCTCCCAGTCAGACCCACTTCCACTATTGACACTCCTGCTATCTCCATTTATGATCTTTGTTGGAGAAACCCTGCTTGCTTTTGATGTTGAATAGCAAATAGACCGAGTCTTTGATCTTTTCTTTTTGTCACTCTTTCTTTCATTTTTTCTTTTACTTCTTGCTATCATCTATTTCTTACGTCTACCTGTTATCCTCCATTTTCCCTCTACAAAATGTATTTTCATGTAGTCATACATGAATACATTGCAAAACTCAGTTAATGTCTTCCTGTAAACTTATACCTGTAGTAAAAAGTTTGTTAAAGTTTGTCAAGATTTGCTGCTTTACTAAAGTAGGGGCTAGTAAATCTCTATGACTTAACTAGTTAAGAACTGATGTAAACTGGTGTAGCCCAGTGCTACATGTTTTCCCCATAATGCTTATGACTGTCCATGACACATTTACACTTGTCTGATGATGCAATTTGGGTTAATGGTTTGTATCTGGGCTAGTTGATCTAGTTCTTCATTGATAATGGAATTCTCTAAGTACCCCAAGTTTTTCTTTTAATCTGAATGTTACATCAATTCAATCAGACATGAAAACAGAGGGATAAAAGGACTTGCAAAATTGTATGTATGGGAACCTGGCCAAAGATTTGTCCTACCACTTTTCAGTTGTCACTTATGTGGAACATTACTGAGGAAGGTAACTAAATAAACTGGGATGTACCCCCTTAATCTCTGACATCCAGGAATAGCCTTTGTTTCTAAAATTCTGCTGGATTTATCAATGAAAGTTAGCAGCATGTAGGATGGGTCAATGTCAGAGCCATGATTGTTTGCCTTTCTTGATAAGAGTATCCTTGGTACGAAGGCCGCTGCGCTGAAACCTGTGTTTTCTTTCTCAAGTCTATCTACTTGACAGAAGTCAACAGGGTTGGCAGTCCAAACTTCTCCCTACAAGATCTTTGTGACAAACTAGTTGTGTGGACATTGCTTTCTAATCACTGCTCCCCTATCATGTTCCACCCCTCAGGGAACATTAAAGCACAGCTAGTCTTTATAAAAGAACTGTATAAATTAAACTGCTCTTGATCAATTGTGCCTCCAAGGGGTGCAGTCACAGGTGAGTGATCTATAAAACCAGGTGGTCCATTGAAAAAGCTCGGAGATAACCTCTGTAGGTTTTGACTGAGAGTGTTTTTTCTTGGTACAAGGGCGAACAGCTTGAAACTGTCGGGAGAATTTGTAGAAGATAAGTAGTGTGAAATAAACACAGTGACATGCGGAGCAGCCTTGAGACAGGTCCCTTCACCTTTCCATGAAAACCTTGCTCTTTTGAAGCTTTTATTTCATCCAACAGGTTTTATCAGTAGCAATTTGTAGCAGAAACAGTCAGTGTAAATGCTTGATTAATGGGAACATGCACTGGAACGTGCTCAGGTACTTACTAAGTTATGAATTATTTGGTAAAATGCCAAGATAATGTGTGGTTTTGGGCTGGACCATTGGAAGTGAAGAAAGACACTAGCAAAGCCTATCCCATGTTCAAGCCTGCCTACTAGTTACTGTAAAGATTGTTATTGTTTCCTGTTTCTATAAACTCTTACTAGATTGACAGAAATGAAACAACCTCAAAGCTGCTACAAGAGATAAACATGATATTTCAAAGGAAACTGTGATTTTATCTGTTTGGCACCCTGTTGTTTTCCTCCCTAACAAGGCCAGCCCCTGCCCAGGTTGATGACAGCTAGTTGGAGTCCTGCAGGCAGATGACACCTGAGATAAGGGATGTCAGCCGCACAAAAGTGCCGCAACCTTTCCCTGCCCCACCTGTGTAACCTGATACCCCGGCTCCCCTCCCCACTCTACCTGAGTTGGAAAGTTCAAACCTTTCAACTCCATCTTGACATTTGCTCCGACGGCCCCATTCAAACAATGAGCCCGGCTTCCCTCTCCGAGCAAGGTTTCCCGTGAATGGGGGGCAGAGGGAGATGAAAGGGCCACGCACACAAAACCCCAAGTACACCTGTGTAATGTGACACTGTTGGAGCAGGTGTTGGCACAAGTGATTTATAGGTGTCCAAGACCTCGGGGCGTTTGTCTTCATAGAATATGGATAAACCGAAGGCCTTCCCCTGACAGACGTGGACATGATTAAAGAAACCGGTGCTAAATAATCTGGGTCTGTCAGGGAGGACAGGAAGTGGAATATGACGTGCTTCCCTTGAACCGCGGTCGGACGCTCATTTGAAGTGTGCCTGGTTGAGAAAGAACAATGCACTGAGTTATGATTAGATGGGCATAACTGGATTATAGGTAAACGTTCACACACAGAAAGGGAGCAATTAGACCAGCTGTGGTAACTATTGTGAAGCAAAACTACCTGTGGGAAGTTGTCAACTGTTCCGCCACGCCTTGTGTGACTTGGTGTTATATTGACTTTCCAACTATTGCATTGCACTCAATCACAGGACCCCAGATATAGCAGACAGTTGAGATAATCTCCCTAAGATGCAAACACTGCGCTGGTATTAAAGACCACTAAGGAGGGAGGCCCCAACTCAACCTGGAGCTCCAGGCTTGGGCTTTTAGGTACACTCGAAAAAAGGGGCAACGTCTTTAATCACGGAACCTCAAATATCCCCGACAATTCAGATAAATGTGTCTCACCAGCAAACAGACCTGTGATTAAACTGCTTGTGCAGGAAGTGGGGACAAGTGGTTATTTCTCCCGATGTTTGTAGGACGGTTACCGTGGCAACTGTACAGTTGAACAAGGTAAATAGTATCATACAAGAACACCTGCGCCTCTTGTTGAAATCACTTGCCAACAAAGTGGGTGGATGTGAGTACATACTCGTCACAGGTTATAGTTTACATAGTTGCCCAGTGCCCAGACCATGCACTGGGCAGTTAGAGCCTTGTATTACCACTTGATAGAAGTTCCTTGGAGACAGCGAAACTTGAAGGCGTAAAAAAAGTGACACATACACACGCTTTACACTAGGTTTTTCTGAGACGTCTTGGCCAAGACCGTCTCAAGACCGTCTCAGCCAAGACGTCTCAGCCACAGTGTAAAGAGCGATTTGGGGTCTCAAGACCAGATTTCCTGCTGTGCGTCTTGAGACCACATCAGATGTGGTCTCAAGACGCTCAGCAGGGGTGTGAAGACGCACAGCAGGAGTGCCAAGACCCATTTTTTACTGTGTAAAGAGAACGGTCCTAGAAAATTCGTCTCAGAGCCTGCTTAGGGCCAACTTTGAGCGGTATTTGTAGGTCAAAGGGTATGTATCATTGAGCCTACCAAGTGCAATCTCTACAGCATTTTGGATCTGTGTTTACTAGGAGGTTGTTTTTCATTGTAAATTTTTTTTTCTTATTTTCGACACCTTTTTTTACCTCTTTAAACAGGGACTGTTTTTTTCTGATAGTTGTTGGAGTCCACTACAATCCAACCATCTATATTTCCCCTGCATTTGTGGAAAAACTGCCTACTTATTACAGAGGAAAGTGTGTGGTTAAATGCAGAGACACAGAATAATGTCTGCAAGCCTGCTCTGCAGGGAGTCCAAGACAGCTTGTCACAGCGTGTGTAAAGCTCTCGTTAAAGGTCTTGGCTGAGACGGTCTTGGCCAAGACGTCTCAGAAAAACCTAGTGTAAAGCGAGTGTTAGTGAAAAGGTCGTGCTTCAATGGGTTGAGTAAATGCTTTCTTTTATTACCGTGTTTTCCTATCAAAATGTGATTCGAAGTTTGGTGTTCAGTAACATTTTAGTATTATCAGATATACTTTTAGAGATCCTCTTAATTAAAGATACACATCTCCACTATCAGTGGGGTGAAATAGACCGCCTTAGTACTGTATACCCATCATTTAAGGTGGTCTTTGATCATTTCTGACTAATACCTGCTTATACAGTCATTGTAAACACCTTTTCACTTCTGTTCAATTTATCTCGATGCGTATCGTTTTATTTGTTTTTATTTAGGCCGCATGAAATCAATAGCTTGTTTGATGAAATTTGACCTTGGTGATGATGTGTTTGCTGAAGTCTTTCACCTTCAGGAGATAAAGCCAAGGAACATTTCTTCTTCCTTCTACATTGCTACATAGATGTATTGAGCAGTTCTTAACACTTGTTCCTTTTCTTACTTCCAGTCCCTAGCTCCCAACAACATGTTTCCTATCACTTGGGTCGTGGACATTTTACCCACATGAGAAGCACATGAGGAAACTGGACTGCATACTGTATGGTAACTGTTCTTGCCTTGGATAACAAAAATATGGAGACATACTTCAGCTACTAATTTACACAGTCCTTGGTTGATAATTATCTCTTCTTTGTCTCATCTCTAAAATCATATTTCAAATTATAGATCATGGCTTTATGATAACTAAAAAGATGTGTTGGCTACTTGTGAACTTGAACAAATGTTTGGAACTTCCCTGACACCTGTTGTGACCACTGCCTGCACCTGTGCATCATGTTTTCTCTCCCAGTTCCACAGATCACCTTGACTTTTCAAGTTTACATCTTTTGTCTGGCCAGTGTTGCTGTCTGCCTGGTTGGAGAGGCCATTCAGCCTGCTCAACGTTCCGTAGCGATTGTTTGGAGAAGTTTAATTAATTAGGAGTCACGTGACGTGCTGGAAGTGGCGCCGAGACTGGGTCAGGCTGCTGAGGATATTTGCTCTGCTGTCCTGAGTCATACCATGATAAATGTATCTTGGACCTGACAGCACTGATCAAATCTAGATTGCACACAGCTTGTACATGCAGTGCTAGAAATACTTTTTCCAGCCAGGTTGCCCAGGCAGCAGCCTGAGTCAAAAGCATTTCAGGTTGCCCCACTTCTAAGTTATCACTTTCTTCAAATCAGCAAATTATCAACTATCTTTTCTTACAGTTGCATGTAACTTCTTATTTTTCATCTTGTCTGGTTTAAAATTAAGTTGTGCCAAGCAAAATGTGGTTGCATTTACAAGTGTGCAAGTGAGTATTTCGAGCATTGACATGGCTGCTGCACTCAGCATTGAATCTGGTGGAGATTTACTCTTCATGAGGGAAATAATGAAGATGTGAATGGTACAGAATCCGTTTAAACTTTAGAAAAAAGAATTACAACCATTCCAATATTCAAAAAGAATGATGGTTCAACATCCAGCCATTGATGCACTCAGGAAATATAAACAATCCCGGTACTAAAGCAGAATTTGTGAAACTTTTAAAGATAACTTCATCCATCACAATATCATTAAATGAAACTGATTATAAGACGATTTTTGATGGTTACAAATCCAGCCATTCCCTTACTAGAAAAATAAAGATGCGGAGACCTCTCTAGTATTTTTGACATTTTTCATAATTAGACAAAGTAATATTACTTAATCGATCACCGATGTTTTGAGGATTTTTCTATAGTATTTGATCTTCCCAATGTTCCATAAAGTTCTCTTGTCTTGCTCTTCTCAGACCATCAAGTGTCCAGCCAAGCCAGTCTCATTACCTGTTTAGTCATTCCAGCCGTCTGCACCACTGCCGGACCGTGCCTCCAGTCAGGTTCTCCTCCCTTACCTGTCTGTTCCGTCTCACCTGCGCACTTCTCCAAATTCTGTTCCAGGTAATTAGAGGAAGACAATGGGGCTTGTTTGTGATGTACACAGGGCAGCAGGTCCAGGTGGGTAACTAATGGAGAATTGTTACTGTAAACAGCAGTCTACAGCAACAGGTGAAACTGTAGACTTGGGATGACACTTTCTCCAAAGGGAAAGTAAATATTTCAGTCATACATGAATTTAGTCACTGTAATGGGTCACTCCCTGTTTTGCAGTGGAAAGTGTAGAAAGTAATTGAAGATGAAACATGACAGCTTGTGTTGGAGTGATTGATGATTTTTCATTCTGGTAAAATGCATCCTTAGGAACGGTCAGAGAAGCATGGACATGTCAACCTTGTAAGAAACAGGAGAAGCATCCTGATGCCTTTTTTCCTTTGGACTTTTGTTTCTAGGTCAACAAACTACAGCGGAAGAGGCCTGACTGTGACTGACTCAGTCCAGTTACCCTGTAAGTATTGACCTTGTAAAAAAAAAGAAACTGGTCTTCTAACACCTTAAGTGGAATAACAGTAGTAAAACTCTTAATGCAGAATTAATTGATTGTAAGAATCCATACAAGAAGTATTAAGTTGGTCAGACACTTTGTTCTCCTTATCTTTAAAAAATCATAGCAGGGATGTAAGCGATAAGTATAGGTTGTCTTTAGGTTGATGCTGTTGTTTTGAAAAGCAGCACACATACACATGTATTATCAATGTAATGGTATTTGGTTGACCTGTTTTTGTCCTTTGTATTTGTTCACAGCTTTAGCTGTTAATTCTGGCAAACTTCCGTTACTTAAGACAGTGAATCACTCTGTCAATCTTTCTTCGTCTAGTCTGTCATTTCATAGACATAATATCCAATAGCCTGGGTTGTTCTGTTGCAAGGGGGTCTTTACAGTTTCTTTGAGGTATATCAGAAAATAAACTAGTTTTATTCATAGCTGTATTAATTACCTAACTGCCAAGAAGGTTATGCTTGTGTGTGTGTGTGTGTGTGTGTGTTTCTGTCTGTCTGTCTGTTTGTAAACAGTATACTCAAGACGTTGTGGATCTTCATTCTACTTTCAACATCGGTAAATGATGTTGGGTGAATTAAGATTATGGTCCCCCTTGCAACTTTGCGTGGTACTGCAAGAAGACTTCCAGTTTTGATTTCTTGTGTCCTGGACATGCTATGGGACTGGTTGTTTGATGGTAGATACTATAGGTTTCAACCTCCTATCAGCTTTTTTTAACTGCAGGGCTGATTTTGATAACTTGCTACAAATCCAGCAAAGGTCAAGTGCATGTAGTGTAGTGCTTTGTCCTTGGCATTACGAGACAGTTACGGCTGAGAGATACCAGAGAGAGAGAATAGAGACAACTTGACAAAGAAACCTCCCAATGGACAGGGCTGGTTTACATCTTGTAACACTGTTTTCCCATATATATATATATATCTGGGCAGGGATAATGAGCTGGGTAATTAAGTAACATATCAGGTGTTTTAATGATTTCCCAGATGGACAGGACATCACTAGGGGGGCTAGCCCACCTGGTAGGACTGGCAGGGGTGTGTGTTCCCTTGGGAACCTCTGGATCATCGCATTCTACAGGTGACTACTTATCATTGTGCAGACAGAGACCAGCATCACTAAAATGTTCAGTAAGGAATTAGAGCATAACCTCATCTTACTTGATGATTTTACTGGACGGGATGTTGTATTCTCAGTAATGGGTTTAGTTTTTAAGGCTAAGTGTATTCCGGCCAATCAGTAGCTTTGTTTGTTGTTTCTTCTTTTGTGACGGGGAAATCCGACAAATTCGGGGCATAATGGGTGTATGATCGGGACACAGTTAGTGGCATTAGTAAGCATAACAGGGTCGGTGTAGTGTGATTACTGGTCGTTGTGTTTTCTTGTTTCATTACCGCACCTGTGTTCTATGAGAAAACTTTTGGACTCTATGATCCATGACTTACTTTAGTACTTAAAAACTTTAAGTAGTGGACAGTATATTCGGAAAAGATGCCAAAATACAAAGTTACGTTATCTTTGAATGTGTATTGCTTATCATCATCATAATCCAAATGCTACACTCAGGCTAGTGCAAGTTTTAAATGTACAGTGAATGTATATATATACATCAATGGTTTATTGCGTGAAAGTAGCACAAGAAGTCTGGAAATAGTAGCTGAGGCTGAATTGTGTCACAGACTTAACAAACAAGTTTAAAGCATATAATTTCAATGGCAGTTCGAATGTCTTCGATAGAAAAGTCATGAAGTTCTTTTCTTGCTGTCATAAGGAAGGTATGGCAATTTCTACCTTCATGCATGGCACAACGGTTTACAGGCCTTTGTCTTACCCTTGATCTGGGGTATCTAATCAAACAATGCAATAACTCTTTGATCTGTGCACATGGAGAAATTCAAGAGTTGTTTTGTAGAAGCTGTTGACTCTGCAGGTCTGGTCTGGACCTGTTCTGGGGAAGGGAAGAGTGGCAAGGGATATTAGTGATGTCCATAATGACCAGGAATGGAGTTTGAAGAATGTTGATAATCCCAGAGTTCCCACCAAATCTGACTGTCTAGTGCGTTATTGTCGGGGCTAAAAAGGAAAGAAGAGCCTTCCTGTCTGCCAAGGCAATTTTCATAAGCGAATGTTGTGACTTGAATTTTTTTGAAGAGACAAAACATTTTGGAAAGTGCCATTGTGAAGCCATCTGGTATGAGATGATAATGTAAGGGTCCTCTCAGGTGACCTTCCATCCAGGCTACCTAATTATCACATAATTCCACAGGAGAGCTCTTCACATCAGAAAGCGTGTGAAGCAGGCACCCATCTATTGGGCAGCTGATCCGTCTCCTGTAAAACATTAAGCAGTGCCGGGTATCGCACTACCACGTTTCCACCACTGTACAGCAAAGGGTGTTAGAAAGAAAAATGAAGAAATCCCTGGATTAGCGTGAACATGCAGAGGTCTGAAACCGGAGCGTGTTTTAAGCCTTTTTTGCTCCAGTAACCGTGTCCCTCTGTCCTGGGACCTGCCAAGGGGAGATAGACTTATGGGTCTTAGCACAGACCATTACTCCAGAATCCCTCTCAACAACTGCAGAGTGGGGGGCTGGGTGGGTGAGTGGCAGGTCTTATCTCCATCCCTGATGTCCAGTCTGTTCCACATGGCAGGTTAGCCCCTGCCCTCTCACAGTAGAACTGGGACACTCTCACTGACACTTTACTCTACAAGCAGGGGCTTCAGTCAGGGGTTATAGTATTGGCCAGGATGCCATTTTTCCCTCCCTCTTGAGGAAAGGAAAGAAGGAACGTAAAAGAAATACTGGCTACTTCTACCCCTTACTCTCTGCTTGGAGAGTACATGTAAGTGCCACGGGCCTCTTCAAAGATTTGGATTTTACATACGATGAATTACATACGATGATAAGATCAGGCACTGCAATAAGACCATACTCTTAGAATAGGTCTGTTACATCTTAAGGATCAAAGTTTCTTTGGAGGGTTTCAGCTGATGAAGAACTAATGGAACAGTGGATTTTTAACATGTCCAACGATGAGGGAAAAGATGAGAATCTTTTATTTCCGCCCTCAATTTGTTCGTAACTCTAGATTTGATATTACTTGAAGGTCCTGTACTCCTGTTCCTCCCCAAATGCACACACTTGGAAGTTTAGCATAGGTCAGTCAACTCACTATCATTCTGTCTCTGCATTTTTGACTCCTACAAGGAATTGTTCCTACCCTACATCAGGAACAGACCCTCATATGAGAGTGTCCTGAATGTAGGCGATGGCAACCTGCCAGAGCGGTTCCCCTGCACCTGTTGGATCCTTACCCAGAAGGCCATAGTTGATGGATGTGTGCTGCTGGGTAACTGCTGGTATGTACCCTGGCAGGTGCTCCCACTGTGGTGTTCTCTGTGGCTTTCTGTCAGATGATAAACTCTGACAAACTTGGTAAGATTGGCTGGAAAACAGGGGCACAGCAAAACAGGTGCATAGCTCTCAAAGGACATGTACTATTCTGTGGAAGACGTAGCGAGCTTGCCTTCAGGACAGAAAGGGACAGGCATTTTCTGGAATACTTAACTTAATTCTGATGTGGACTTCCTAGTATTCTACAGAAAAAAACAAAACAAGGAAGAGTTGTAAAGACAGTATAAAAAAGAAATGGAATATTTTAAATGAAAAAAAGTTTGAAAGATTACACAGCTTAGATGATAAATAAAGGAAGAATAAGAAGAAAAATGGCTTTCACTTCCATCCAGTCTATGACATAAAGATATCAGATAGATGATGTCCTCTAGTGTTGAGGAGAGGGAGGGGGTGTGCCCCGGCCCCCATCCCTGCCATCAGGTGCTCTGGGTGTTTATCGTTTCACCTCAAACCTAAACACGTGCAGTTTGCTCAGGCTTCTATTTTCATGTCCCCTCTTCACTCCTTCATGGTAACTGATATGAGGAGGGGAGTTAGGGGCTTGGGTTACCTGCACACACAAAGGAAATTTGGAGAGAAAATAGATTTTTGTTTTGCAGTTTTCTCAAGCAGCTTGTCCTAATGAGGAAGCTAAGTGGATGGGTAAATAGTGAAATGGGGGATCGGATGTCCAGGTGGATCGGGTTAGGCCGGCGCCATTGTTCCCCGCTAACGGTCCCGCAGTCCTGCTGTGTAACTCGGCAGGAAGTGGTCAACACTGTCACAGGAAGTTTATGTGACTGGACCTCAGGACACCGCCAGGAGCTTGTTTGTCACTTTGTGGGATGTTTGCCCAAAGTGACACCTGCCTAAACTGGTATTTAGGGTCATGCCTTGCCCCATACACCTGTCTGTTTGTAACTGTTTGTAACAGTTTGGTGGACAGGCAATTTTTACAGACACAACAATAAAAGATGGGAAATAAAGTATACAATAGCTGGATCATCTACATTTTACATGTATAGATGAGCATGCTTAAGGGGCACCTACACTTCAACTAGAAGTATTCCACCTCAGCTGATTGCTGTCAGAGACTTAGAAAGATTACACAGCTTCAGAAAATGACCTTTCTGACAAACTTTCGTCAGCAGATGATGTTTGTAAGAGATAGATGTGGGACAGGGCTGTAAACGGGGTCATCGAGAAATTCAATTGGGTCAAGGTTGTGGGTTACCTGTGCAGGTGTTTTTCCAGACAATTGCATAAAATTGATAGGGATAAAATGTTGTTTCATTGTATAAACAGCTTCTATAGGATTCCATTGGTCAGATCTGTGGATCAAGCCATGGAAAGACTTGCTTGGCACCACTTTTTCAATCGTATTTCATATGCCATAGATATATTTTTAGAGAATCTTGCAAACATTGTCAAAGGAAGGATGTTTTTACCCCAGGCACGCGCCAATATGTCAAAGGTTAGGTAAGGCAACCTGTGTTTTATTGTTGACAGATGAAATGATTGTTGACAGAAGAAATCACTTTGTATTATTTGTAGTTTAAAACCTTGCCTTTCTGTTGTTTTACCTTTTGAGGCTGAGATATTGATGGCAAGTTTGACCGGATGGAGTTGTCTTTTGGCACCAGGTGGGTTGTGTATGGTACCTCGTCCACAGCTAAAGGCACTTATGTTGTTTATATCAGGAACAATAATGTGGCGACCATTATTGTGTGGCGATATATAACTGTGGCAGTTCTGGGCATGTGTCAATGTCGAGGTCTTTGTTTCAGCCAGTCAGGGGGTGCCGTCTGGGCTTCCGCTGCTGTTGTGTTTTCTGTTGATGAATTGACGGGCGAGAGATGAAACCGACGCCACATCAAGTGGAGGCACAAGTGCTGTTGTCCCCAGGCACGTGCCAGCCTCAAGTACAGGTCTCACACGAGCGTTCAACTCTTTGTCCCATCCTGTACTGCCAAAGTATGATGAAGGGGTAATTATCCGTATTTGACTGTATCGCTCATGCAGAGAGAAGAAAAGGGGGTTTGGGCTTAAAAATGCTTCATTGACTTCTTGAAAGTGGATAAAAAGTAGTCAAATCTATCTACATCTCATGCAAGAAAGTAATGGATGTTGAGGACAGTAAATGAATATGAAAAAAGATAGCTTATTAAGTAATTCTTATATCATAAACTTCATTCACCTGCGATATGAGCAGATTCTTAGGTTCTTAGATATACATATTATTTGTATAGCACTGCACGTTTAAATCATGGACAAATTTGCATGATTCATGCAATCCATAGCTTAGGAGACTTTGGAAATTTTGGTCATGACTAATGTGAGCATATGAAATTATCATAAGTTATTCAGCTCCTTGGCAAAAGTAAAGCTTCTCCACTCAGTTTGACTGATTGGATCGGTAGCAACCACCTTTTATAGACTCATTTATGTTCATGACATACATATTTAAGTTCATGATCACAGTGACTTCACTTCTTAGTCATGTTAACTTTACAACGGTACAAATTAAAGGATTTGACATTTTTAGTCTTACACTCCATATGACTAGTTGCCATGACACTGGGAAGTTAAGATATCACTTATTCAATCTTGTGTCACTTGCTTTATAAGTCTCTACGTCATTGATACAATAATTAAGTTAAAGGCACCGATTCCTGTTAAAACGACCATCTCGATAACATCTTTTCTATTGTGATGTGTTGATGACCCTTAATCACCGTTAAAGGTCACCGGATTTCAGGGGTGAGAGTGACACCTCTGCTCAAACTGGTCACATCAAAGACCACAGTTTGTGTTGATTGTCACATAATGGGTATTGCATAATCAAAGGGTGGAGACTGTCAACCTGTCCAGATCAATTACACCATTGACTCCAAAGAACCTATTGATCTGTCACAAATGTCATCCTCTATAGCACTGTTGTCTTTAGAATGAAGTGATAATGCTATCTTTAATTAATCTATTGTGATGTTGTAGGAGGTGTGAAATCGATTTCAAATCTCTCAACAATCAAAGCAGTTTAGGGATTAAGCCTGCACTTTGAAGTATCTGACCCTTTCTTCTGGGAATATTAAATCTGACCTTCAGAGATGTGTTGTTCAGCTGTGTTAGTGTGCTGGCCAGTCCTGGTCAGCTGAGGGCAAGGCTGTGTGCTGAGGCAGAGAGGGATTGAGCCATCGGAACAATCTGGAATGATGGGCAGGTTAGTCTGGCAAAAAATTTTGAGATATCTCAGAATTGTTACCTAATTTGCATAATTAATGTTGACTTGTTATAATAGTATAATGTTAAATGATGTATCTGTGGGGTTCAAGCTCCATCAACTGACCATTCCAAAGGGTCCAGACCCTTTTGGCATAGTGGTTTAAGCAGTGCTGGGTTTGTGAGTTGGCTGCCTGAGTTCGGCACAGGTTGAATTCTACGGGAATTACGGGAAATAAAATAGGCTGCCTACGCCTTACGTAAAAGAGCATGCAGACCCTCTTGTTTCAACCGTGGGTTACATTCTAACTTGTTTTATTATTAGGTCCTTGGATGGAGTTGGACTTTTCCAGACTCGCAGTAATCTACAGGTGGAAAATGTCTGGTAAAGAGCTTCAAACGAGTTCAGAACATCTTAACTGGTGCAAGATAAATATTTTCATCACCTGGGATTGGGAAGCTATAGAGCATTAAAAACATGTAGGAAGATGGCCTTTGATACTTTGAATAAATGTATCGTACAAAAGGAGATGATAATGATATGATAGTTGCCCATTAGAATTGTCTAAGGAAACCTAAGGGAAGACAAGAAAGGACATTCTAGATAGACACCTTTGTTTGATGAGATGAGACTGATTTTATTAGCATTGATGGCAGACATACACAATGTACACTATTGATATCGTCTGAAATTCTTTGCTTATTTATGTTAGCTAAAACAAGAAATATGACAATATCAAGATACTCTTTGCTCCTTCAATACCAACAAAGCAATGCCTTGAATTTGATGATTTCTTGCATCAAAACATGTGTGTTTTCATATTCTCATATGGCATAATTGAAAAAGACCTGTAATTGCACCAGACTGGCTAGAATCTATTTCATTCATCTCCAACCATAGTAAGGTCCTGTCATGGGACCTTGTTGTGCTGTATGCTGGTTCTACCAAGGAGGTTGGTTCTACCCTTGGAGATCCTGGTCCATGCACTGTGCATGTGGAACATAAAAGCTCCTGTCATTTGACTTGCAGAAAGAAAAACAAGTTTTCACAGTTAAATGTGCCCCTTTCTTTACAGCCTAACTACAGAGAACACACAGGTTCTGGCGATTTGGGGTCAACGCCTGTATGAATGGACACCTGCAGATACAAAACCCCAGTTTATCAACAGCTTCAAACAACTTTCTATGCATCTGGAAGTCAGAAGTTGTCAGAAGTTGCTGAAGATGAAAAGCCTGGCTGTTTGAGGTGCAGTACCACCAGTTCCAGGGTCGGTGATGCATATTTGATGATGTGAAGCGTGGGATGACCTGTTGGTGTGCAGGCATTCTCCGCTGGCATATTTTCATACTGTGTGATCCCCGGCATAATTGGAAAGTGTGATTAGCATGTGTATAGATCCTACAGGGAGGTCAGCCTTGTGTACATTTTCCTGCACTGTCGGGGAGATGGCGGACCTCCCAGGTGGCGCGGTTGCCACCGAGGGGAGCAAAAAATCCTGGCGACACCCCGAAAAGTTGGCAAGGAAAGGGTGTGTACACATGTGAGCTTTGGTAGTACTGTTTTTCAGAATGTGTATGGACAGTGTTAGGTCATCATGTTCATAGAATTTGCTCTGAACACTTAAATGGTAGTTCTGACCCATGGTGGCCTGTCTTTATAGGGAGATAGACAACAGTCCCGGCGCAAGTGGCCGGCTATTGTACTGCCGTTAAAGGAGAATTACAGTAAGTCTTGTCTCCAGGCGGTGTTTAGGCACAGGGAGGTAAACAATATGTCCGCAGCACATCAATTATACTCACAATCACTTTGGTTGGCAACTTCGAGGATTTTGTTACGGCTTGCCTCCAACCATTCTTACCCATTCCATTGTGTGCCAATTATAGGGTAGTGTGCTGTAAGAGAGTAAATTGCATGATAAACATTCTTCTAATTGCCTACACTTCCATAAGTCCCTTAATCTATTACAATCAGCTTGTAAGGCATTTCAGAAGATAAAATGGTGGCCAGTTTTGGGGACTGAAAGTTTACTAACAACTCTTCTGCTTTTTAAGTGTCCCCTGCTCATGACGGTTGAGTCAGTTCTTGTTGGGAAGCAATTATTGTGTGCAGCGATATGGAACACCTGTACCAAGGCCTACATCATGCCTCACCTGGGACAATAGATAGACAACACCTGTGTGTAATATCATCTCTTCTTACTGTCTGCTTCTAAGATGTTCTCTAGAAATAAAAGAAATTGAAATGGCAGGAAAAATTTTCTTATATTTACATCAACCTGTATGACACACCTGTTAATTATGACATGTTGAGATGGGGAGAAATAACAAAATGTTCAACGATGTACTGAAAAGAGCATTTCTCGCTGAAATATCCTGTACTTATAAATGTACATGAACCTAGTTTTTGTGGGAGGGAGAGAAGTCATGGACAGAAGTCACCTTGCCTTTTGTCTAGATGTACATTGTTGAGCTACGACAAAAGTGCCTGAAGCAAGCTGGAGCTGAAAGGAGAGAACCAGTTTTCCTTGTGT
>NC_049991.1:11749732-11755619 GCF_000003815.2 Branchiostoma floridae | reverse complement strand
GTCCCTGCTAGAACAGCACCAGTCGCTTTCTATTTTGTATTGTATCTTGTGTCAAAACAGCAAGATACAATACAAAATAGAAAGCCCGATAAAAACGATTAAAAAACAAAACAGCCGGAGCCTAACCTCTGCTTGGAGAGTAGTATAGGGCCCACCACGGCTGGCATAGTTTATGGGTCAACGACCGGGAGGACAAAATGCTGCGGTTCGCTTGATCGACCCGCGGCACGCGACAGCACAACAAAACGTTTTCAAGTAGATCTTGGGAGGAAGGGCATAACGTTTCTGGCTGGCCCGCCCCGTCAAGGGGGTAGTTAACTTGAACTTCCATCCCAAAGGCAAAGCCGATTAAAGGTACTCAGTGTACGTCAATAAAACCACATGCATTACTTATTTACAAATTTATATAAATGTACACTTTTTTCAAGGCCATTGATCGGCTGATACTAGAGTAGAGTAGAGTAAAGTAGAGTTCTTCTGGCACAAGTAAAAACGTCTGGTTTAATTGATACTATTGGTGGAATCCTAGCCTGATTAATCACGCTTCTTACGGCCCGTCCTACATTGCAGGGAGGGACAGAGTAGTTTGCGTTACACCAAGGACCGTCGTCCTACAAAGGTAGTTGAATCCGGGATACAAGGCCACACAAGGGCTCTTCAAGAAGCAAATTGGATTCCAAACCATACTATAGACTCAGTATACTCTGTGACCGGCGTGTGTATGCTTTTGTGGTTCGTAACGTTATCAGAACCCGTTGGGAATAAAAAGAAAAGGAGTAGCAAGCAGAAAACAAGAAGACAGCACATTATTATCACAAGCAATAAAGGGGCTTTGATATGCCAGAGGTGAGTAAAAAAAAGAAGACGTAAGATACTAGTAGTTGGAAAGCTCACAAGGTCGGAGGGTTTGACTCTCTCTAGACGGTAAGAATTTTGATCTTTTTGCACCCAGTACTCATGAGGAAGAGTATAAGAGTTGAACACAGTGACAGTAAAGTTGAGTTGAGTTTCCTGTGTAACCAAAGGGATACAACGAAAAACGGTGTGGGAAGGACCATCGAACTTTAAAAAAACTTCATAGTAAAAACTTTTTAAAAACTTGTTCGTAGTAAAATAAAAAAAAAAAAAACTTGTTCATAGTAAAAACTTTTTAAAAGCTTGTTCATAGTAAAATCTTTTTAAAAACTTGTTCATAGTAGTGTTTTAGCACTAGTTTATAACTATAGAGCTGTTATCAGAGTTCCGCTCAACCTTGAATGTTTTAGGATCCTGTGGTGGCGGAAGGGATGGGTTGGTAAAATGTCACCATGTCAGGTTCTTCGAGATGGTTGAAACTGCACTTGGATAAAACTTACATGTGCACTAACGTGCTAATGCAGGTGCTAACGCGCGCGTGCGCACACCCACAAACCGAGCACGCACGCACTGCCATTCAGATCCATTTTATACCAGTACATGACAACTTATAGTTTTGTGACAATTGCTGTATTTGTTATATCTATCACTTCCTTTTGAAAAGAAAATCTTAATAGACAAGACAAATGATAAAAATTTAGCTTTTTTTTTCTGTAACGTTACTTTACGCCAAATTTCAATGATCCAGTGCTTATCTAAGGCCGCCAATTTGAATGTAGTGGTGCCATACGGTACATACACCACCTGTAAAGATTGTAAAGTACACACCAGGCCATTCACCTGTACCTGTCTGTGGCTCACCACCTTTATATAGGTGTGACACATTGTGTTCTGAAAGGCGCCTGAGGTCTGACATGGTACACCTCTCCTGCATTGTCGGGCGCATTATATACACATACTGCGCCGCAAGAGTCGTGACTTGGCATTTCTTTGCTGCAGTTGTAGACAATGTACGTGGCATTTTCTCACCGATGGCTGAAATACAGCGAGGTATGCCCTCCATACTCAGAGTCGGACAATAATAAAAGTAATTTTGACCAAGGACATTCACACTGATAGCTGAATAAACTGCCAACTGAAAACGACCGTATATTTTATGTAACGGAAAGAAGGACGCCGTTTTGAGGTTACTGACCGATACTTTGTACCCAGGTTTCACGTGAACAAAACAAACATACGCCAAAGCTCTATCCTCATCTGTACTTTGGACCTTCACTTTCTCCTAGGTGTCCGCCACAGTCCACGTGGCTGGCGCCTGGCCTGACCAATCAGCTGAAAGCTCTCACATGATCCTGCTCATGACGTCAGAACCTTACCACCGGCTGATGCAACATCTGCCGCAGCACAGCCACAGTTCCGTATGTACTGCCGCACTGTTGCCCACTGTATGATAAAGAGTTCTTATTCATAAAAATCATTTTATCTCATATATGGACAAAAATGGAACATAGCTACATTAGAAAAATATATTTTTTTTATAACCATTGATTTATACTGTTCAAAACTATCCATTCACGTTGTATTTGATATATATCTTAGTTTTAGCGCATGAATATATGTGATTTAGCAGTGATATGGTGTAGAAAACCCCGACCCTCTGTCTGGACGACATTCTTCTCTCAATGCACAACCGACGACGAAGTGAACTCACATTGCTAGGAAAATCCTTTCAGGATGGCCGTATAACAGAACCGCGGATTGCATTGGCAACCGCTGCACTTCACACCATGGAGTAAGTATTCACTCTGGTCAAAATTTTGAGAGATTTTGTGATGTATATGGTGTATTTCAGACTGTTGGCAACATGATTTCGCAACACAATATGGTGGCCACCCCGGTTAGATCCGGCTTTGTTACTATTTGGCGCCATTTCAGTCCTGGCAGATTTTTGGTTAAAATTATTGGTGACTAAATTAAAACGAATTGTACGTTATGATCTGTTACATAGTTATAGTTATGTATGAGCTCAAGCTTCTGTTCCGTAAATGGGTTGTCATCGGCCTTACCTTGTCCAAAAAGTAGGTAACAGTCTGGCTTGTTCGCACTTCCTTCGGCATTTCTTGGAAGACTAAAAAAGTATTGATTTTAAAGTTTGATTTTCATGTTTTTTTTAGCAACGTAAATGACTCTTGTTACTTATGTGTCTTGATGTGGGAAAATCAGTCCACATGATAGGGTATATTTGGTGTCCTTGTATATGGTGAGATTATGATGTGGCATGGCGCAGTACACAAAAGGAAACCGGTTTGCGTGGCTTGGCGATGGCAGCTAAAAGCATTTTGTCATCATCGCAGAAGGACTCAAACTCATCCGTGTTATTTTTTTGTCTCCCACAGTTCGCAAAATGGCTTTATCATACCAAGTATAATCTTGGCCCCAACGGAAACGGACTTCGACAGAACTGAGCTTGAACGTGAACCCGAACGTCAGCTTTTCTTCCCTGTCTTCAGAATAAAAACGACGAGCGATGAGTCTGAGCATGAGCCTGTACAGCGACGAGCTGTCCCTGCTGAGCGGGGACCTGCTCCCCAACGACGTCTTCTCGCCGATCAAAGGTAGTGGCCAACCTGAAGCCACCGGGAGCAACACAGGAGCCGCCGCGGGAGGCAGTCAACTCCAGCCCGACGGCATCGGTCTCACGGGCCCCCTGGATCTGCCTCCTCTTGGTAAGTTAATAATATTTTCCTTTCAACGCATAATTTTCCATCTGTCGTTGCTGACCGTTTTGTCCAAAAACAGATCTTTGGGACCGGAAATGACGACTTGTTTTTCTCAGCGCCATTGTGCGAACAAACATGTTTTTCTCAAGTCTTTGAATCCCGATACGTCACGGTTCCCCAGGGGCTTGTCGTGTTTCCCTGAATCAGCTGTTTTCGGCTCCTTTCTTGTAAACAGATTCATCAAAATGTAGAGCCCCATTGGTCGCAGCTGACCTGCTGCGGGGAAAAACAGGTGATTAGCATGAAATGAAAGGGAATGGCAGGGCTTCCCTATTGGTGCTATTTTTAGCCCTGTTGCTACCCGGCCCTACCTGTTCCCTTAATGGTTCAGATCACATCTGTTGGATGGCTCCCGAAGGAAAATGTTTAATGGCCTTGTTTGTGACAGCATTGGATGCACCCACGTTTTTTTTTCTTTTAATTTTGATGAAATTATACTAATAAATTTCTTACTAATGTGTTCCTACAGGTGATGAGCCTTTCCCTGAAGCGGATTGGATGACAGAATTCAACCTGTTGGAGTCTCTCATCGAGAAGACGGCGCAGGACATGAACATGCCCAACCCGACAGCCCTGTTGGACAGCATGTCCGTGGGCCCCTTCAGCCTGGAGTCCGCATTTGGCATGGACCTGGTGGAGGAGAAGCCCCTGACAGAGTTTGGGATCGGGAGCCCCCTGCTGACCTCCGGGCCAGGTGAGCTGCTCCCTCTGTTGGCCGACGTGAAGGAAGAGCCCAGCCCATTCCCCGCCCCCATGAGCTATTCCAACCTGACTCCAGTGGCCACCACCCTGAGCGGAGCAGACTTCCTCACCACGTCTGTAGCGTCCAGCACCGTGTCCACCCCTCCGGTGTCTGCGCCTTCGTCCCCAACCCAGCAGAGTTTCGCCTCCACTGAGCTGCTTGCAAAGCTTTTGGTTGAACCCATCAGTGAGCCGACCCCACCATCCAGCCCTGAGTCCTACCAGTCCACGCCCGCGTCAAGTCCCGCCAGCCGCAAACGTCACGCATCAAGTGTGTCTGATGTTTCATCCGTCGGGCAGCCCGAGGCCAAGAAGCCACGCAGCCCGCGTACGAAGAGCGCAGCTCGCACTTCAGCCTGCCCCCGGCAGAAGAAAGAGAAGAAGCGGGACCAGAACAAGAACGCAGCTACGCGCTACCGTGAGAAGAAACGCTCTGAGCAGCAGACCCTGCTCTCACAGCACGAAGGTCTGGAGAAGCGCAATGCTGAGCTAAAGGAAAAAGTTGATCAAATGACGAGGGAAATAAAGTACCTCAAGGACCTCATGTCTGAGGTGTATGTCCTAAAGGGTCAAATGTAGAAATGGAGTGAACAAGGACTGACTTTTCAACTAAGTTTGCTTCAACAACTTTTGTTATGTACTGTCCCTTTAGCTCTGAGAGAAGACTTTTTGTTGGTCTTTAATGTGATAAAGTTACATTACACAAGAACTTTTTTGTTCATAGCTTGATGTGCTTAAGATATTTACACCTGTGTATCAAGTGGCCAGACATTAGTTTTTCGGCCACACAGGTGATATGGTGTGTTTCATTGTTACGTCTTGTACTAGGGACCCAGTAGGGGAGGTGTTTAAAAAGTAAAATCTATGTTATGTCCTACTTATTCTGACAAAGTAAAAGGGTGAACTTATTTAAAGTGGGAAAGTTGTAGAAACTGGTGTTGTCTTATTTTTGTATGCGTAACCCCCTTTTCCATTGTAAATAACATTCCAGTCAAAGAGCTGTCTGTATGTTGTAAGCTACTTGATTTCTCTGTAGAAATGCTTATGATTCCTTATATGTCCCTTTTGGTCCAATAGAAATTTCTTAGCACACTTAAATAAATATCCTTAGATCTTGCATATTTGTGGCTATTGTGTCATTTATAAAGCTGTGACAGTAGGTTGAGATGTAGTGACTGAACATGAGCAACTAAAGTTCCAGGTGAGATAGCTACCTGAAATAGATAAATTACAGCACTACCAAGGACATACAGTAAACAGGTCCAAAGAAGTAAGTAGCAAGCTATTTTGCCAAATGGACTAGTTATGAAACACAAACTGCAACTGGAATCAATGCCACTCTCTGCACTGGAACATGATCTGGAAGAAAATATCCTATTTAAAAAAAAACGTAAAAGACAAATTGCCTACAGACAATGCCACACAGTTACTGTAATTGGATGAATAGTTAACACTCAAATTTGGATAATTTGCCCGCCTGCTGCAGCAAGCATGTTTTGTGCATGTCTTGT
>NC_049991.1:11705647-11749632 GCF_000003815.2 Branchiostoma floridae | reverse complement strand
AGTGGGGAAAAAGTATCTCCAAGATATCGTGGTTGCAAGACATTTGAAACAGTATCAAGGGCTAGCCCAGCTGCCCAAGGTACTATTTTGGCCAGTGGGTATTAACAAAACAAGAGACAACTGGGTTATGGTATGCTCTGTTGGGCAGGTGTGTCAGCCTTCCACACCTCTGGCAAAAGTTATGCCCTCGCTGCTGTTCTGCTAAATGCCTTTGTCTCATAGTAACCACCTGGATGGTCACACCTGGTCTGATTTACATGCTATCATCAATGGTGTATACACTTTTCACCAGACAAAGGATATTTTATTGGCCAGACTAATGACAGTGCCGTTAGCATTGCAGAAATGAAGAATACATAAAATAAAATCAGAAAAGTAAAACTCACTACAGTAAAACTCAATAAAATCACCCCAGAAGATGAGTAATATTCACACAAGATGTGCATTTTTGAAAGTCATAGCAGCAATGTGATCTGAAATAGACAGTCCTTACAGGCACCATAAATACTGCATTTAGCACTTTTAAAAAGAAACAGTTTGCATAGATCATATTCTTGTTATAGCAGTACTAGTGTAACATAATGTAAGTTAGTTACATGTATAGCATAGCCTGAGTATCATCCTCCGTAGTGACCACTGGCTCACGACTTTTGTGTGGTTAACAAGCGAAAGTCATGAGCCAGCGGTCACTACGGAAGATGATACTCAGGCTATGTACAGCGTACAACTAATATAAAGTGTCTTCAAAATTTTAGCAATCTTCAGAAAGTGTTCAATTGTAGTACATGTACATTATCATAATCGTTCATCCAGTAACGCTATCCTTCATTATCTTTTCTACACTTTTAGACTTTTTCCACATGTCAATGCATTAATTATTCCATTTTTTTTAACATCTTATAAGATTGAATTCTGGAAAATCATCATAAGCAAGGTTTTTTTTTAAAACCTTGGTCATAGCTAGCCTGGAATCCAGCCGTGTTGTGCTCTGGTCGCTCTGCTTCCTGCCAACACGTCTGGCCTTCGTTAGGATTGGAACAATCGGCCCTTACGTTACTAATGAGTCGAAAGATAGAAGTAGTGTTCCGTTCGATTACAAACTGTAAACATGATTGTGTTCGATTTCCACCTTGGTGGTGCTAACAGCCAATCAGAAATCGCACACATAAAGCGTGCGAATATTGAAATGCCGATCGTTCGAATGGTAACGAAGGCCAGTCGTATTGTCAGGAAGCGAACCTCGGGAGCGACCAAAGCACAATACGGCTGGATTCCAGGCTAGGTCATAGCAGTTTCATTTCATTTTAGAGTTACTAATAGACACACAGGAATTTGGTCCATGTTTGTAAAGCTTGCTTTATATGGCACTTAAAACACCTTGGGCTCTGCTAATTACTCATCTTACACACTTCAGATATCATACCTGGATCACAACTTGCACTTTCTTTGTTAACATGACATGGAAGTCTGAAAGGGGCTACTACATAAAACATGAAGAGCTATCCAAGTATGTTTAAAAGATACTGTTTTGCACATGGAAGAAGCAACTTATAAGCAATTTCTAAAAGCACACTTGTCTTTCTTCAGTAAAAATATAAAGAATTAAAACCTCATATCTTGCTTTTCATTGCTTGCCCATCTCTAAGCCACCATCAACTTAAAATATATAACTGCATTAAGATCCTGTAAGATCATTATATTTCAGCCATACCATAGGTATGGTGAAATATATTGTATTCGTAATGTTTCTTTCTTTCTCCTGTCAAATCTTCACATCGATTCAACTCCGTCGTTCCTGGACCGAATGACTTGAAATTTGGCACAAGGGTAGAGTGGATCAATACCCAGGTGCTTTTTTCTCATTTTTTTCATATCTTCCTTTAAAATGATTTTATTCATGTTTTTTGCAATTTTTATGTACATTTTGCCCCCCTGTTCCCTGGTGTTACAGCCGAATGACCTAAAATTTGGTACAGAGGTGCCTTGATCATATGCCCACAAAATTCCAAAAACAATTTTTGAATATGGTACAGCAAAATGCTTAATTTTGGCATTTTTTGCCATTTTTTGCCCCAGAAATGACATTTTTTGGCTCCTATACCCCCATTTTATAACCAAATGACCTGAAATTTGGTATAGGAGTGCCGTCTACATATGCGCACATGAATTCATTGACACCTTTGGTATACATACGGTACAACAAAATGCTTAATTTTGGAATTTTTTGGCCATTTTTGACCAAAAACGTACGCTTTTGGCTCCTGTTCCCTGGTCTTGTAACCAAATGACCTACATTTTGGTAAATAGGTGCACTAGATATTCATTCAAATGACCCATGTATAATTTCTGACATGAACCACTTCAAAATGATATATTTGGGTACTTTTTTTGTAATTCTCCACTGGCCAGAGGGTCAACGACCTCAAGGTCGTTGACCTCTCCCACCTGAAGACAGCATGTGCACATGTCTATATATACTAGTAACTTGATTAAGGGGGCACACACCAGTTTATTTGGGGGTTCAAATGGAGGCGGCACACCCTCAAGTCTAGCGACCATCTCTTCCAGGGAATTATCCTGAAGGAAAATAACTGTATATGGGGTGAGAGGATACACCTTCAGCTTCAAGACCAACTGAGTTTCGATCCTTCAACTTCTCTAATTTTGAAAAATTATAGGGAAAAAACATTATTTTCATGTCAAAAATGATGCACAAAATCGGGCATTTTCGCATTGGATAAAACAGATGAAGAAGATTTTTCCGGCAAGCACGACTGATACTGCCAGAAAGAGGAAAATCTAAAGACTAATCCAGCCAATTATAAAGAAAATTCTAGTACTACAGTTTTTTTAATCATCCACGGCGCGCGGCATTGCAACTTTGCTTGACACAGCGCTTCAGAGGTAAATCTAGGTCACCGGCCTCTTTACATTCAGGCGTAGGGATATCGCGGAAGCAACGCGCGGACCAAAACACAATTTGCACCAAAAACACACCATTTCCTACGCTTTTCAGCCATGTAACCGTTTAATGTCATTTCGCAGGAAATAATGAGAAATGTCAACTCAAACATGGGCCCTCGGAAGCCTTTCGTCACTTTTTGGTCGCGGACTACCACGGACCCCAGTCGCGGAAGAACTGGGGTGTGCACCGTTAAAGAGGCAACCAATCACGTAGCCTGAGTCAACATCCCGAAGGGGATTGGCAGCCAATCAGTGAGCCCGGTGTTATCTGGATTAGTCCATTCTGGCACGGAGGGGGTACATATTCTTTAAATTCATCTTTGGACTGTTGATTATATAATGTCTCTCAATGGGAGTATTTTTGAACTGGACTATTTTGCAATTTTACATGGGGTGTACTGGAAGAGTCCATTGTTGCATGGAGGGGGGCATTTTTTAAAAATTTGTTTATGGACTTTGTGTTTTTGGACTGGTCTATTTTACCTTTTCATGCCTTTTTTGCTTAGTTCAACCTTGACCATGTTTTCAGTGAGAGTATTTCTGGACTGGTCTATTGTGCAAATTCACATGGGGTGCACTGGAAGAGTCCATTCTTGCACTAGGAATTTTGTAAGATTCATTTTTGGGTGTACTTAAGTGTCATTAGTGGAAGTGACTTTTAAACAAAAGTGTTCGATTCTTGCACATGGGTGATTTTGGAATAGTCTGTTGTTGCATGGGGAGGGAGATGGCTGAAATATGCTGCATTTGCTCTCAAGCAAATGTCGGCCTTTCTAGTTTACTTTCCTAATCAAAAAAGTAGCACTGCTCGAACTGTGCTGGAGCTGTTCTCCCAGTGTACACAGGAGTGTAGTTGTAGATTAGAGCTGAGCGCTCTTCCTCAGCGCTGGCAAACTTGTGCTGGCTTCTTCTGGCTGTAGTAAAACACAATTTGAACGACATCTCTCTCATTGAACAACATAAAGCTACAACTTAGTACAAGGACTTGAAACTGCATAAGTGCATTAGAACACTTGGACTACATGGTAGTTTCCTGATACTTACATTGTAAGGTGTTAGAATGTACATGTACTGGTGTGTAATTGGCTGCAGCTGAAAACTTACATCATGAGTACTTAGAAGAGATAAAACACAGCATAAGTGCAGATCACACTACATGTATATGATACTGCATCAAATGTGCATGATTTCCATGGTTCACGCGTTGAAATCCCTAGCAGTTCCTGATTTTGTGCACTTTGGAAAGGTACTTAACTTACCCCCGGTAAACACCTATTTTCTCACTCGACTCAGGGGAACATGAATACCCAGCTTCAGTTAGGGATGTCCTCTCAAATAGCATGCAAAGTTTCATGAGGAGAGCCACACCTCACTTATTATAAAGAGTCTGTCCTTGTGTGAGTGGGTCAAACTTAACAGTCCTGTAGGTACAACCTACTGTACTAAAACTAGTGACACTGTATAACTCCTAAAGACAGTTTACCGGTTATGTCAAGCAAAACAAAAGAAATGTGGTTTTCAGGTACAAGAAAGTTGTTAGTACATGTATGAAGAAGTTACTGTTGTGCACACATCAGCCAGCAAGGCGTACATACTTCAGTCAAAGAAGTATGTCTGGTCACTGATGGTGACATTCCCAGTGTAGACGGGTGCATAGTTGTAGATTAGAGCAGCGACCTCCTCTGCCGGAGTGGGGAATTTGTGTGCGCTTTTCCTTGCTGCAGCATCATGCGGTAAAGCAGGGACAATGGAATGGTTATTATCTCCCACAGTACACCATGCTCTAGAACGAAACAAATTAGAAGAAAGCAGAGAAATACCATGACCTAAGACACGATTGGAAGGCCCAGGAAAGTACTAGGATGCTTTGTGAGCCAAACAGTGTGGAGGGCTCTGGGAGCACTGGGGACGATTAACAAAAGAACTGAACAGAAAGGTAGTTGTTAAGAACCTTGTAGAAGCGGCTAAGGCAGTGTTTTAATGGGTATGGCAGGGAAGCAGGGAAAGCGCATGCATGGAAGACAAGCAAAATGGGTAACGGTTGGCCACTGTTGCCGCTCCAACCTGCCATGCAGGGATACTGATGAGGAGGGGCAAACCCTTAATAGGAAGTCAGCTGATGATGTCATGCAGAGCTGTGCAGAGTAGAGCAATGATGCAGTGCAGCACAGAGCATTGCAACCATACTGTATCAAGTAAAAGGTACATGTTATTAAAGCAACTTCTTAGTCAATCATAGACAACCAAAGGAATTGCAGATACTCAGTTGATCTAGGTATTAAGTTTAAAACATGTAGACTACATATCATCAAGGTAAAGGTAGTCCCATTAGCCTGTGTATGGTAAGGCAGACCCTATCTTCTACTGAATTTAAGATCCCAAACTGAAGTCAGGTAACTATTTTTACACCAAGGTAGAGTGAGGAAAGTCAAGGGAAATGCCTTTCCAAAGGACATATCATCTAGCCAGGAATGCCAGGAACCGAATCCTTGGCTTTTTGATCTTGTGTCCGCAAGCCTAGCTACTTGGCCTTTCAACACAAAGGAGTCTGCTGAACTTGTAGACCACATATCATATGGCTATAAACTGACAGCCATTTACACATAACAAACGGACCTACTACTCACCTTCACTAACTAAGAAGTTTGCCATGGCTTGTGACACCCTGGTGGCAGCATCTGAATGTGTGATCTTCAGTGGAGAGCCAAATTCAAAGTTGTTCTTCTCCGGATGCCACTGGATTCCATAGACAGGATATTTGATGGCTGCAAAATAAGAAGGAAAAAACATAGTGGTAGGAGACTAGAGACTTAGTTTAAATTTTGTTCTATGTCTGGTCAACCATCACTCATTGTCAAGGCTGAATCAGCCTTGACAATAAAATATTGTTGTACTTTTCTTGAGCTGTTCCATCCAATGATACAGCCACCCAAGTCTGTAGAATGTAGTATGCTTTGAAATGTCAAACAAAATGAGTCAAACTATGGAAACATTACGTCCAAACATTGTTAATGGCATACAGTTAAAATCTTAATGAACAAGAGTTCGTAGACCTCAGGCCTGCATGAAATGTATTGGGTTTCTGTAGACCTATTGTGTATTTTTGCCTTTTTGTCTGTGGTACGTGGTTGGAAAAATGAGCTTTTTACCGTGTTGGTTGTGCACCATGCAAAAGTCTGACTCTGAAATTCCATTTTCTGAATTTGTAAGTTTGGACATGGATGAACATTACTTATTTTGGATTTCTTAAGTATGTAACCAACCACAGTACTTTGAAGTTGTTGAGACGCTACCTTTTTTTGTCTCAGATGGCCCATGCACATGTAGTTACTCTGTCACATGATATACTAATATCTTCCTATTTCAATGTACTGACCTAATGCAGCTGCTAAGTCTCCTTGGTTTGTGTTCTTCCAATGATATTCATTAAAGATTTATTTCTGGGGTGTTATTCACTTGACATCGGAATGTTACTTGCATAATTTGACCAATGATACTTTTATCTGTAGTTCCATAGACATTAGACAATATGAATAGTGGTAGCCCCCATGCAGCAGCAACAGTTAGTCCCCAGGGCGGTATGATATTTTCATTCAATCCATCCAACCCAAACCTAAATCTCCTGTAGTATCTATTATTAAAGCCAAATTTAACAGCATAATTTACTATGAAAAATGTCCTTGTCAATCCCATTTATAGATGGCAAGCTGCTGGCAATGGAAGCTTTGAAAAGTTCAGAAGCTGTTGTAGTCAGAGCAAACACCCAGCAAACATCCCCGCAAACCAATGAGCAGTTGCTTAGAAGGGGAATTTCATCATATATTTGCCGCGACAAAATGCAACAAACGATACTGAATTTAAAACAGAACAAAGCTAAGCCTCCACCACTTAACCCTGCCTGTACCATAGATTAAGCAGGCCCAAAAACCAAGCGAATATGACTAGCCCAAAACAACAAATTACCTGTATACAGTATGGAAATGGCATTACCAAAGAAACAAAAAGAAACACAGGACAAATCATACACATACCTTTCTCTTATGCCCACACTCTATACAGTTCTCCTCCACATTAGAAAATTGCATCTTCTTCTGTTTAAGTTCAAGTTCAACCATGATTGCCAACAGGGTAAAGGAACTTGTACCGAAACTTAAAACTCAGTACTATACAGCTCTAGAAACACCACAAAGAGTAATAAGCAAACTCCAATTATACCTGACCAACAGATATATAATCTTGTACACTCCCGTCATCTGGCAAACTGTCAGTGCCACTAAGTAACCTGATACATTGAAGGTGGCCCAGGCCAGATGATGGTTCTACACCCAACCATAATCTGTTTTTAAAACCAAGCAGATATTGGGAGGATGCCCCAACCACACAAAAACAGGGTCAACCTATACAGTATCAAGTTCAAGCACTAGGAGGCCCAAAATCAAACCTGACCACCAGGACACCACAAACAACTCACGTACCAAATAGCAACACAATGGTACCTTGCGTTCCGGAGATACAGCGCACGCCCCGTGCCCGCACAAAAGGTAACCTAAAATGTCAAGTTCAAGCACCAAGGGCGCCAAAATCAAAATTGAGCATTATTCAGCCACCGCCAACACATGTGCCAAATATCATCGCGCCAGCACCAGCCGTTCAGAAGATATAACTCCGGAAACACCCCTCCCGGACACAAAATTCGACCTGCCGGGTCAAGTTCAAACGCGACAAGGCCCAAAGTCAATCCTAGGCAACAGGCAACAACCCCCCACCCATGCACCAAAAATCGTCGCAATCGCGCGTATCGTTCCGGACACACAGCGCCAAAAGTGCCCCAAAAACACCAAAAATGCCACCTGCAATGTCAAGTTCAAACGCCAGGAGGCCCAAAATCAAACCTGAGTGTTAGGCTACCACCCCCAACCCACGAACCAAAAATCGTCGTGCTCGCACCATCCGTTCACGAGATACAGCGCCCTACATCCCCGGCTACCGAAAAGTTCCCACCAGCATCAAAACCATACCTGCATACATGCAGGTAATAAACCACAATTCATATTCTCATACTGCATTAATACTATCGTATAAGTTAGGGTTGACAGTTCCTAACAAAACTTTACCTTCCATGCTGGATACAAACTCCATACCATCATCATCAGTATTTGTGGACAGAATCTTGTAAAAGCTCTTGAGCTTTGCATCATCTGTGAAATTCTGAAATGTACAAATATTCATCACTGACAACCACACAATGAAGCAATTTTCATGAATTTAAGAATAACAAAAAATCGAAGAAAGACATTTAAACAAAATATGTCATTGGTGTATAACATTGATCCTTCAAACATGCAAACAGTCATCAGAAATGTTTGATCGTCTATTACATTGCTACCTGCAAATATTCTTGTCACATTTAATACTCTTTTCCTAGGGTTAGGTTGTAGTCATGTTACTGACCTGAGGTGTGAGGCAGTACTTATGGAAGTTAGGTGTGAGAGGTAAAGTTGCCATGTCTGTCAGGATGTCCGCAGGAACCTTACCAAACATCCTACTGGACTTGTAATCTGTGGGAGAAAAAGGACTCTCTCAGTTTCTCTGCGGTATGCTCTACTACTGCTACTACATGTACTAGTCTGTAAATTAAAAGAAATGCATTCTACACAGTATCAACTTTTGCACCTTTTGTCATAACCACATTGTAAGTTGTGTTAGAACCTGAGCAAGTACACACCTGAAGAAGACTGCTTGAAGCCTCCTATCGAATATACTAAATGTAACAGTGGTGTTCTTCAAGTACTGCCTATCGTCCTTGCCCAAGGGCGCTAGTGCATTTGTGGTGACAGCGATAGTGGTCATAATTTGTAATCCGCCGACCCGGGTCGATCCCCGGTGATGGCATGTTTGTTTCTTTCTGTTCTTACTCGCCCCTCTGGTTGGTTCATAGCTCGAGAGTCAGAGCTTACACTCATCCCTATTCAGTTACCCAATCCTGGCCACTCTGGAACCTTACCTTTTGAAAAGTTCAGTTTGTAAGATTTGTTTCCTGTTCCTTTACAAGTGGTCAGCACATCCCTGTCACTGGTCAGGGCTGTCAGCTCCTGAAACCCCATACAGGTCCCCCACACAGGGAAGTAGTCCCCTTCGTCAAAAGCCTGAGGGGATCAAATTTTGTTGGTGATCCTGGTAAACCCCATGGCTACCAACTAAAACATGAAGCAAAATTTTCAAGGAAATCATAAACTGGTTAAAGTTAGATGTGATGTCCTTATAGTGAATTTATTTAATATGCGGTCATAACACCTGTTAATCATTGGACCAAGAAGGCTCCATTGAAGCCTCAAGAGTTTTAAACATTATCAGTTTTATTATCATCGTAGCTGTCAAGAAACATCAAACTTAGATTATACTTTTGTGAAATAGTAGCCTCTTTATCAGTCTGATGGCATATAAGTTCTGTTGCACCCAGTTTCTTGTTAATTTCTGGGCCTTGTAGGAGGCTAAATGTAATGAGCACTTATTTGCCTTCATTTTCATCAATGACTAACGTTATCTTTGTTAAAACTTCTCTAAAAGGAGAAAAAAATGGGAAACTGCTTATCAATATGTGATAGCAGTGATACAAAACTGTCTTAATGTGCTTATGGTATACTGTCTTGAGAAAAGACTGCATGAAACTAACCTTGAGAGCAAGATCATAAAATATCTTGGCTGACTTGGCATAGCCAGAAGTGAACTTGTTAACACCGCCCCCTGGGTACAGGACCCTGAACAACAGGAAAAAAATGCTGTGTCACTGGCTTGCTCACTTGCTGTCAATACAACATCAATCAACACCTGAATCCCCAAGCAGATGTAGACAGGCAAAATCACAACTTTTCTGAGTCTCCCAACATCTTGTTGATACTGCTTTGTAAAGTTACTTGTAACAGTGTGCTTCATGGACTGCTAAACTGAAGACGCCAAACGGCTTAAGCCTTTTCGGCCGAATGGTCTGCACCTTTGATTTGTAATCCGCCGACTCCGGTTCGATCCCGGGTGTCAGCATGTTTGTTTCTTTCTTTTCTTACTCGCCCCTCTATATTTCTACACACTTTCACTACTTACATACCCATTTAAGGAGTTGAAGAGCTTGGTGTATTCAGCTGTAGTCAAGTTAACCCTGGGGACAGAAAAGGGTGCCAACATATTGAATATGTCTACGAAGGACTCTGCTCAGTAAAGTAGAATGCTAACATTTGCACACAATTAACATCAACCCTGTCACAAATATGGCCATGTTGGAATACATTTAGTACATGATTTTTGATGGAATTTAATGATTATTTCCAGCAAGGAGCTTTCATCAGATTGATGAAAGCTCCTTGATTTCCAGACAATTTTGACAGAAAGATTCTAACCTGATTGGCACCACACGTGCGCCTGCACTCTCCAAGTACTTGATGTAGGTGGCAGGGATGTAGGTTTTCCCGAACTTTGCTCTGGCTTCACCTGAAGCCTGTGCAATTACACCTGTGCAGGAACATAAAAGGAAAGTGAGGTAAGAGAGCATTGCATGTAAGGCAGAGCTGTTCCCACCTTTTTTCATTTTTCCCAATCCTATCCCATTCTTTTAATTTGTTTGGGAGTTCCTGTTGTCGATTTTTGGCAATAAGGCCACACCCATTTAATTTCTTGGTTCACGGATTTTTTCATAAAGAATATGGAGCGATAGGGCGAAAAAAAAAAAATCGTTGGGGGGGCGAACTTTTTCTGACAAAATTGTCAGCACATGGAGCATGAAAGGTGCGACGCGTCAGGGGGGGTCTGGAAAATTGAAATCTTGACCCTCAAAAATGCTATTTGCTGCATTTCGAGGGGCAAATTTTGCTGCCAGACAATTGAGCTAAGGTTAACTGGCAATTCTATCAGCAAGACACATGCATGGTTTTAGTTTTAAGCTATTGAGGATGCCCCAAAAATATTTTCACGATTTTGAGCGTGGAAGGCGAGAGCTGTCGCAAAGTTGGTCTGGGGAAACTCTCTACTACTTTGAGGTTACCTCCCCCCCCCCCCCCCCCATAGCCCCGCAAGGGGCAACGTAAGGGGGGGGGGGGGAATGGTTGAGGTCTCAGAACACAGCTTTTCGCCTATGGGGATTTACATGGATATAAGGACCTCAAAGTGAAGTGGTTCGACGACTCAAAACCTATAGAAAGGTGCAGATACAATTTACAAGAATTTTGTGTTGAAGTCGAGGGTACAACCTACAAAATATCTGAAAATGAGCATAGATTTGCCTGCTCGTTTTTCTATAAAAGACACTTTGATTTGACCCCCATCGGAGGTCAAGGAACTGCAGTCGACGAACAGGAAGTGCCGGTAACAGTATCAATTAAGGCACAAATTCCCGCTGGCCGAAGAAGCAACGTAATCCAACTTATATAACACCAATTATTATCCTCTACCATTCACCACAGTTTCCACATCGCTGTTGTGCACGGAAGAATAACTACGGCACTTGCAAGTACAGCGGTGCACTATTTTAACACAAACTACTTTTGGGGACGGGGGTCGCGGATAAATACTGTGTTCTGACACCTTGAGGTCCCTGATCAGGGTGGGCAGGCCTCCTGCCTGGCATGTAAAGACTCAACAGTGCTCTGAGCTATTACCACCGAGCCAGGCAGGGCATTCCACTGAAATGTTTCTGGGAAAAAGGAAAATCTATAACGTTAGTTCACCTTTATCCGTAGGGTAACCTATATCCATTGTATATAAAAATAGGGTATTTTGCGATCGTCAAGTGGATGGAAGATAGTTTCGCATTGCAATATATTGAAATTTTGACATTTGAAACCCATGTCGTTGGTCTGAAATGTTAAAATACCCATTTTTATAAAACAACGAATCTAACTAGCGTTAGATGTCTTCCAGGGTACGCCGTTTGCAGATCTGAAACGCCATTTCCTATATTTCTCCAAATTTTGCTGGCAGACTGTTAAGTTAAATGTTAAAGAAAGAGACGTTTGTGGGCGATAACACACCCCCACATATTTTCACTGTGTTGTCACAAGCATGTCCTTGGTTGTCATGAGTGCCGGAGGCACAAGCCTTCGCAGGGAAGGTCCAGAGAAAATGTTGAAATCTTGACCCTCTGAAATGTCATTTTCTGATTTGAGGGGCAGTTATTCTGCTTGTAAACTAATTCAAGTAGTAAAATTTCTATTAGTTAAAGGTTTTTGAGAGGGACACTCCTGCAACATTAGTTTCACCATGTCTAGCCCCTAAGGAGCGAACCGTCACAAGGGAGGTCCAAGGACATTCTATCAGATATAACGTCCTTGGGAGGTCTGACGAAATTTTGAAATCAGGACTCTCTGAAATGAAAAATACACCAGTGTTTCAGCTTGATTTTGCTCCTCTCCAACATACTTTTTTTTGGAGGGGGGGGGGGTCATAAACGCCATCATAAACTTGACCCTCCTGTTTGTAAACAACAATCAAATTTGAATGAAATTATCCATGTCACTCACCAATGATTGGCCTGTCATTCACTTCAGGGAAGTCCCGAACTGAAAAGCCTTGTGCTGTACCAACAGCGACGATCACAAGGCTCAACACGGCAAGATTCACCATCGTGATGGTTTAGTACCCGTAGTAGATGTAACGTTATGGACACATGTAAACTACATGTGTTACTCCAGTCAGGTTGCTACTCCAGTCTTGTTAGCTTTATTCCGCTCCCGAAGGTCGCTACTTGCCAGTAGCGAGTAGCGACCTTCGGGAGTGGAACAAAGCAGCTAACAAGACTGGATTCCAGGCTAATTACCACCGAGGCAGGCAGGGCATTCCACTGAAATGTTTCTGAGAAAAAAGGAAAATCTATAGATGTCTTCCCGGGTACACACTTGGCAGATCTGAAACGCCATTTCCTATATTTCTCAAAATTTTGCTGGCAGACTGTTAAGTTTGATGTTAAAGAAAGAGACGTTTGTGGGCGAGGACAACCCCCCACCTATTTTCACTGTGTTGTCATGAGTGCCGGAGGCACAGGCCGTTGCAGGGAGGTCCAGAGAAAATGTTGAAATCTTGACCCTCTGAAATGTCATTTTCTGCATTTGAAGGGCAGTCATTCTGCTTGTAAACTAACTCAAGTAGTAAAATTTCTATTAGTTAAAGGTTTTTGAGAGGGACGCTCCCGCAACATTATTTTCACCATGTCTAGCCCCTAAGGGGCGAACCGTCACAAAGGAGGTCCAAGGACATTCTATCAGATATAACGTCCTTGGGAGGTCTGACGAAATTTTGAAATCAGGACTCTCTGAAATGAAAAATACACCAGTGTTTCAGCTTGATTTTGCTCCTCTCCAACATACTTTTTTTGGGGGGAGGGGGTCATAAACGCCATCATAAACTTGACCCTCCTGTTTGTAAATATGAAATTATCCATGTCACTCACCAATGATTGGCCTGTCATTCACTTCAGGGAAGTCCCGAACTGACAAGCCTTGTGCTGTACCAACAGCGACGATCACAAGGCTCAACACGGCAAGATTCACCATCGTGATGGTTTAGTACCCGTAGTAGATGTAACGTTATGGACACATGTAAACTACATGTGTTACTCCAGTCAGCTCGCTACTCCAGTCTTGTTAGCTTTGTTCCGCACCCGAAGGTCGCTACTCGCTACTGGCGAGTAGCGACCTTCGGGAGCGGAACAAAGCAGCTAACAAGACTGGATTCTAGGCTAATTACCACCATCATTTACTTTAAAACATCATTCCAAGCACTGGAAAGGTCAGTTCTCAGCCCCCCCTTCCGATTGAGAGATGGACGATAAATGGTGGTTTTATTGATATATAGACACTTATTATCATTATATCCCTTGTTAGCCTTTCTTATTTTGCTAGAATGTATCACAGAACCTTTGTCAGTTACCTTTTTGTTTATTTAGAACACTGTTTAGAATACCTCTGTAGTTACCTACCATATTTACTTTAGAACACCTTAGCCGTTACCTTTTTGTTTATTTAGAACGTAAGAAGTATTCCTTATTCCGCAGAGTTGTAAACTTTTATTTTTATTTCACTGAAGAAGAACGACGGATGTCGTTTGAAACGTCTGAATTAAATTTGATTTATCCAGAAGAAGAGATTCAACTTTCATCTATTCATTATATTCCTGGATGTATAATCTTCACAAACGTGACATTATAATTAGCATGGGTACCATCCTAATTCTACCCCGGGATCCTCACACTAGCTGGCAGTGGCATTAGCATTACACACATTTACAGAAATGAAGAACACAAAGATCAGGAAAGTAAAACTCGAAAAATAAAATCACTCCAGAAGACGAGTAATATACACATGATTTATATTTTTGAAAGTCATAGCAGCAATATGAACTGAAATACAAATAGTCTTTACAGGCACCATAAAGATTGCATGTGAACATTATTTAAAAACGACCAATTTGCATAGATCAAACATAATATAAGTTTTTCACATCTTATGGAGATGGTGATGCCTAGAGTTCAGGGAAATCATCATAGCAAAGAGAGTTTTTTTTTTTTCAACCTTGATCATAGCAGTTTCATTTCAAACATTAATAGGCACACAGCGGAATTTGGTCCATGTTTGTAAAGCTTCCTTATTGTTTGCTCATGGCACTTAAGTTAAAACACTCTGGGCTACATTAATTATGGTACATCGTACAGTACGTACACACTTGCTATTATAGCTGGATCATAACCTGCTCTTTCTTTGTTAAAAACAATATGGAAGTCCGAAAGCTACATGTACATAACAAGACATTGATGAAGCAATCAAAGTAATTCTTAAAACATACTGTTTTGCTGTAGTATTGGAGGTAGTGATCTTAGGACTTTCTAAAAGTACACTTTTCTTTCATGAGTAAAAATATGGATTGAAGGATTAAAAACCTCATACAGTGACTTGCTTTAGATTTTTTTGCTTGATCATCATTATGACACCATCACCTTAAAATACATAACTGCATTTAGATCCTGTTTGACCATTTATTTTCCTAATCAAAAAAGTAGCACTGCTCGAAGTGTGACGCAGCTGCTGTCCCAGTGTACACAGGTGTGTAGTTGTAGATCAGAGCACAGCACTCTTCCTCAGGGCTGGCAAACTTGTGCTGACTTTTTCTGGCTGTAGTAAAACACAATGTGAATGACTAGGGCTGGGTACCAGTAGAAAACCGGTTTTTCTCATTGGACCGTTCCAGAAAAACCGGACCTGAAAAAATTCCATGGACCGGATGTTGGACTGACTGGAATTTGAACTGATTATATAGCCAGGCATTCGCACGTTTTCGGGGTTACTGGTCTAGGAAAATAACAAGGTCAAAGCAGAGTAGACTCTATAGTCATCTTTACCAACTTTTACAGTCAATCGTACAGAGGTAGTTAGCCTTGTCGGATTTTTTAAAGCGCCAGTGGGAGTCGAATACTGCACAAAACAGATTTCTTTGTAGCAAAATGGACCATTGTTTTGAGTATCGTCCATTCACAAGCTTTCACATAATGAAGCAGGTCCAGGTTCAGGTCCGGACCTGGACCTGATCCTCTGGACCTGAATTTTCTATAACGGTACCCACCCCTATGAATGACATCTCTCTCATGGAACAACATAAAGCTTTAACTTAGTACAAGGTCTGTTGCTTGAAACTGTATAAGCACATTAGAACATTTTTTAACTTTGTCTACATGGCAGTTTCCTGATACTAAAGGCATCTGAATGTGCATGTACTGGTGTGTAGTTGGCTGCACCTGAAAACTTACAATATTTGAGTACTTATATAGGAGAGTGCTGATTGAAAACAAAGAACACAAACTATATGTATATGATAATGCATCAAGTGTGCACGATTTCCATAGTTTGAATCCCTAGCTGATTTTCTGCCCTTTGGAAAGGTACTTAACACCTAACATTATGTCCTCAATCGACTCCTCAAATGGCATTACAAAGTCCCATCAGGAGAGCCAAACCTCACTTATTTAAAAAGGGTAAGGGTCCGTCCCAGTGTGAGTGGATTAAACTTACCTGTCCTGTATTGTACCTACTGTACAAAAACTAAGTGTGTTACTTCTAAAGGCACTGGTTATGTGAAACAAAACGAAATAAATGTGGTTTGAGGTATAAGGAAGTTGTTAGTACTGAAGTGACTAGCGCACACATCAGCCAGCATGGCGTACCTACTTCAGTCAATGAAGTATGTCTGATCACTGATGGTGACATTCCCAGTGTAGACAGGTGCATAGTTGTAGATTAGAGCAGCCACCTCCTCTGCCAAAGTGGGGAATTTGTGTGTGCTTTTCCTCGCTGCAGCACCATGCGGTAAAGCAGGGACATTGGAATGGTTATTCTTTCCTTTAGCACACCTTATTAATAATAGAGCTCACCATGCTCTAGAAGGAAACAAATTAGAAGAAAGCAGAGAAATACCATGACCTATGGCACGATTGGAAGGGCCGCGGCTTCCAAATGAAAGTACTTGAGCGTGAGCCAAACAGTGTGGAGGGCTCTTGGAGCACTGGGGACTATTAACAAAAGAACTGATTGAGAAGAGAAAGGTAGTTTTTAAGAACCTTGTACAAGTGGCTAAGGCAGTGTTCCATTGGGTATGGCAGGGATGCAGGGAAAGCGCATGGAAGACAAGCAAGATGGGTAACGGTTGGCCACTGTTGCCGCTCCAACCTGCCATACAGGGATAGCACTGATGAGGAGGGGCAAACCCTCAAGTCAAGGATGGTCGGAAGTCAGCTGATGATGTCATGCAGAGCTGTACAGAGTAGAGCAAACATGCAGTGCAGCACAGAGCATTGCAACCATACTGTGTCAACTAAAAGGTACATGTTATTAAAGCAACTTCATAGTCAATCATAGACAACCAAAGGAATTGCAGATACATGTACATTTGATCTTGGTATTATGGGTAAAACATATTATGTAGACCACATATCATTAAGGTAAAGGTTAAGGTAGTCCCATAGCCTGTGTATAGGTCATGGTACAGGAAGGCAGAGCCTGTCTCCTTCCACTGTGTTTTGTTTTACATCCCAAAATGAAGTCAGGTACCCTGGGCAGAGTGAGAAAAGTCAAGGAAAATACCTTTCCCAAGGTCAGGACACATCATCTATCCAGGAATGCCAGGAACTGAACCCATGGCCTGTTGAGCTCGTGTCCGCTAGCCTAGCTACTTGACCTTTTGACACTAAGGAAAGGAGTCTGATGAACTTTTGAAAGTAGACCACATATCATATGGCCTTAAACTGACAGCCATTTACACATATCAAATGGTCTTTACTACTCACCTTCACTAACTAAGAAGTTTGCCATTGCTTGTGACACCCTGGTTGCAGCATCTGAATGTGTGATCTTCAGTATAGAGCCAAATTCAAAGTTGTTCTTCTCTGGATGCCACTGGACTCCATAGACGGGATATTTGATGGCTGCAACATGAGACAAAAAACATATTGCCATAGCAGGAGACTTGAGAGTGAGGATAAACTTTGTTTAATAAATGTCTGGGTCTGGTCAACCATCAGCCTTGATATTTATGTATTAGAATAAGTTCATCTGATATAAAATATTGTAACTGTAGTATTTTTCTTGAGCAGTTCCACCCAATGATAAAGTGATCCAAGGCTTTGGAATGTAGAATGATTTAAAATGTCAAACACGATGAGTCAAACACAACTATGGAAACATTAAATCGAAAGATTGTAGATGTCATACATGTACAATTGAAATCTTAATGCATAAACCACAATTCATATTCCCAAGTTGCAAGAATACTATCATGTAAGCTAGGGTTGTTCCTATTAGAACTTACCTTCCATGCTGGACACAAACTCCATACCATCATCATCAGTATTTGTGGACAGAATCTTGTAAAAGCTCTTCAACTTTGCATCATCTGTAAAAATCTGGAAGGTACAAATATTCAAGAAATAAATGAAAATCTTCATGACTGACAACCACACAATGAAGCAAATGTCATGAATTCAAGAATAACAAAAAATCAAATGAAGACATTTGAACAACATAGATTATTTGGTACTGTAACATTAGTCCTCTAAGCAGTCATCACAAATCTAGGATTGTCTAGTTTACCTTGCTACCTGTAAGTATTCTTGTCACATTTAATATGGTGTTTTATTAACTTTCCACTATCTCATTACCTAAAGTGTAAGTAGTACTCGTGTTACCTGAGGTGTGAGGCAGTACTCATGTTACCTGCAGTCTGAGGTAGTACTCATGTTACCTGAGGTGTGAGGCAGTACTCATGTTACCTGAGGTGTGAGGCAGTACTCATGTTACCTGAGGTGTGAGACAGTACTCATGTTACCTGAGGTGTGAGGCTGTACTCATGTTACCTGAGGTGTGAGGCTATACTCATGTTACCTGAGGTGTGAGGCTATACTCATGTTACCTGAGGTGTGAGGCAGTACTCATGTTACCTGAGGTGTGAGGTAATGCTCATGTTACTTGAAATGCGAGGCAGAACTCATGTTACCTGAGGTGTGAGGCAGTACTTGTGGAAGTTTGGTGTGAGAGGTAAAGTTGCCAAGTCTGTCAGGATGTCCACAGGAACCTTACCAAACATCCTGCTGGACATGTAATCTATGGGGAAGAAATGATTTACTATTACTACTGCTACATGTACTAATTTGTAAATAAAAAAATGCAATAATTCTATAGGATCTAATTTTGTGCCTTTTATCATAACCACATTGTAAGCTGTGTTAGAACCTGAGCAGGTTAGGAAAAATTAATTATTGGTGGCATTCATACAAAGTACACACCTGACGAAAACTGCTTCTATCCAAGATGCATTTCAAAGCTCGAGAATCAGAGCTTTCACTCATCCATATACCGTTACCCAATCGTGGCCACTCTGGAACCTTACCTTTTGAGAAGTTCAGTTTGTAAGATTTGTTTTCTGTTCCTTTACAAGTGGTCAGCACATTCCTGTCACTGGTCAGGGCTGTCAGCTGCTGAAACCCCATACAGGTCCCCCACACAGGGAAGTAGTCCCCTTCATCAAAAGCCTGAGGGGTTCAAATGTGTCAGTGATTCTGGTAAACCTTAGGATAGGCACCAAGAAGACTCCATTGAATCCTCATCCTGACAAAAGACATAAAACTGTGAAGCATAGCCTCTTTTGATAGAAGGCTCTACAAGTCTGGCTATTTTATGTGATGGCATATCAGTTCTATTGCACTCAGTTCTTGTTTCCGGGCATTGTAGGAGGAAATTCACACCTAGTTGCCCCATCAATGCCTATCTTTGTTAACAAATTACTAAATGAGAAAAATAGGGAATTACTAATCAATCTGTGGTAACAGTGATGAAAATCATGATACAGAAGTGCTTAATTTGCTTACAGTATGAAACTTACCTTGATAGCAAGATCATAAAATATCTTGGCTGACTTGGCATAGCCAGAAGTGAACAGGTTAACACTGCCCCCTGGGTACAGGACCCTGAACAACAGGAAGAAATGCTGTGTCACTGCTTGCAGACAATACAACTAAGGAGGTTATATAATGTCCTTAAATATATACCAAGGACATTATATAATGTCCTTGATACAACCAAGACAAAAGCTCATTGATAAAACACACCTGCTATAGTGGGATACCCTAATCTCCAAGCAGAATTAGGAAGGCAAAATCGTAATGTTGATAAGGATCCCAGTATCCTCTTGATACTGCTTTATAAACTACACACTTTCACAACTTACATACCCATTTAAGGAGTTGAAGAGCTTGGTGTATTCAGCTGTAGTCAAGTTAACCCTGGGGACAGAAAATGGTGTCAACATAAAGAATATGTCTATGAGGGACTCGTGTACAAATGTTGGCATTTTACTTTACTTTTAATAGTAAAGTAAAATGCCAACATCTGTACACAATGAAAATCAACACTGTCACAAATATGATCATGCTGCAATACATTTAACATTTGATAGTATATGATTTTCAATAGAACTTAATGATGATTTCCAGATAATTTTGACAGCCCTTTTTTAAAGATCCTGACCTGATTGGCACCACACGAGCACCTGCACTCTCCAAGTACTTGATGTAGGAGGCAGGGATGTAGGTTTTCCCGAACTTTGCTATGGCTCCTCCTGAAGCCTGTGCAATTACACCTGTCATAGGAAGATCAAAGGAATGTGAGAAAAGAGAGCATTGCATGTGAGGCAGAGCTATTCCCAGCTTTTTATTTTCCCGCCCCACTCATAATCTGTTTGGGAGTTCCTGTTGCCAAATGTCGCCACTAACTGGCACAATGACAGTGCAAAAATATATAATGTAATGAGGCAAAAGTTGATAAACAGGTTATACTTATAAAGTTATAGCCATGTTTTATACTCACCGATGATCGGCCTGTCATTCACTTCAGGGAAGTCCCGAACTGACAAGCCTTGTGCTATACCAACAGCGACGATCACAAGGTTCAACACGGCAAGATTCGCCATCATACTAGTTTAGTACAGATGGAAATACACTAAACAAGACTATGTTTTTCTCCGATCGTGTGACCATGTGACCAGTTGTCTGCATTGACCTGTGTGACCTGTCATGACCTATCATTGGGCTGCCCAATTTGCATAACGAAATTGGACATTATTTCTTGTGCCTGATTCACCTATCTTTATTACAGAAATTAGGAACACAAGATCAGAAAATAAAAATATAAAATCACCACAGAAGACTAGTAATATACACAAGATTTGTATTTTTGAAAGTCATAGCAGCAATGTGATCTGAAATACAGACAGTCCTTACAGGCACAATAAACATTGCATGTTAACATTTAAAAACAACCAGTTTGCATAGATCAAATTCTTTTTATAGCAGTGCTAACATAATGCAAGTTAGTTACATGTACATCATACAACTAATATAAAGCATATACGGGCTTCAGGTTGCTGTCATTCAAAATTTTCAGCAATCTTCAGAACTTTTATGTGCAAGTTTTCAATCATAGTCATGTACATGTACTACAAAAATACTCCAATGAAAATCATTCTCATCTGACAAAAAATAAATGGTATCCAATAGTATGAGCTTTATATTGATAGACATCATCCCCTCTGAGGTGAGCACCCACTGGCAAAACATAGTGTAGATACACACAGACAAGCTAAAACAATACTACAGGTGAAGTAATGCAACAACTTCAAAGAAGTATACATGTGCTTACACCTTGGAACGTACATTGGTAATTTTGTATGCTCTGAAAAGTCTTACAATCTTTGTTAACTGATATCGTTCAACTGAAATGTGACCATAATTTGCATTCATTTTGTGCCTATCCCAAAAATCAAAATTCATACTGACGTAATGTCATTGTAAAAGATAAAGCAGTACTGAGCACAATACATTACAATTACCATAATTATTCACCTTGTAACTATCTCAGAGTCTTTTAAAAATCTTTTCTACACTTTTAGACTTTCTCTCTACCTCTCAATGTATTAAATTCCAATTTTTCACATCTTGTGGAGATGATGATGCCTGGAGTTCAGGGAAATCATCATAGCAAGGTAGGTTTTTTTTCAACCTTGATTATAGCAGTTTCATTTCATTTCAAACAGTAATAGGCACACAGAGGAATTTGGTCCATGTTTGTAAAGCTTGCTAGTTGCTTGCTTGCTTGCTGTCATAGCTGGATCATAACCTGCTCTTTCCTTATTTAAAACAATATGGAAGTCCGAAAGCTACATGCACATAAAAAGACATTGATGAAGCTATCAAAGTAATTCTTAAAACATACTGTTTTGCTGTAGTATTGGAGGTAGTGATCTTAGGACTTTACTAAAAGTACACTTTTCTTTCTTGAGTAAAAATATGGATTGAAGGATTAAAAACCTCATAGAGTGACTTGCTTTGGATTTTTTTTGCTTGATCGTCATTATGGTACCACCACCTTAAAATATATAACTGCATTTAGATCCTGTTTGATCATTTATTTTCCTAATCAAAAAAGTAGCACTGCTCGAAGTGTGCCGCAGCTGTTGTCCCAGTGTACACAGGTGTGTAGTTGTAGATCAGAGCTGAGCGCTCTTCTTCAGGGCTGGTGAACTTGTGCTGACTTCTTCTGGCTGTAGTAAAACACAATTTGAATGACATTTCTCTCATAGAACAACATAAAGATACAACTTAGTACAAGGTCTGTTACTTGAAACTGTATAAGCACATTAGAACATTTTTTAACTTTGTCTACATGGTAGTTACCTGATACTTAAGGCATCTGAATGTGCATGTACTGGTGTGTAGTTGGCTCCACCTGAAAACTTACAATATTTGAGTACTAATTGAAAACAAGCTATATGTATATGATAATGCATCAAGTGTGCATGATTTCCATGGTTTGAATCCCTAGCTGATTTTCTGCCCTTTGCAAAGGTACTTAACACCTAACATTATGTCCTCAATCGACTCCTCAAATGGCATGCAAAGTCCCATCAGGAGAGCCAAACCTCACTTATTAAAATTAAAAAAGGGTAAGGGTTTGTCCCAGTGTGAGTGGATTAAACTTACCTGTCCTGTATTGTACCTACTGTACAAAAACTAAGTGCAGGTTATGTGAAACAAAACGAAAGAAGTGTGGTTTGAGGTATAAGGAAGTTGTTAGTACATGTACAAAGAAGTGACAGTTGCGCACACATCAGCCAGCATGGCGTACCTACTTCAGTCAATGAAGTATGTCTGGTCACTGATGGTGACATTCCCGGTGTAGACGGGTGCATAGTTGTAGATTAGAGCGGCCACTTCCTCTGCCGGGGTGGGGAATTTGTGTGCGCTTTTCCTCGCTGCAGCATCATGCGGTAAAGCAGGGACATTGGAATGGTTATTCTTTCCTTTAGCACACTTAATTGATAATAGAGCTCACCATGCTCTAGAAGGAAGCAAATTAGAAGAAAGCAGAGAAATACCATGACCTAAGACTCCAAATGAAAGTACTAGGATGTTTTGTGAGCCAGTGTGGAGGGCTCTGGGAGCACTGGGGACTACTTGTATATTAGCAAAAGAACTGAAGAGAAAGGTAGTTGTTAAGAACCTTGTAGAAGTGGCTAAGGCAGTGTTCTAATGGGTATGGCAGAGAAGAAGGGAAAGCACATGCATGGAAAACAAGCATGATGACATTGTGTAACGGATTGGCCACTGTTGCCGCTCCACATGTCATGCAGGGATAGTACTGATGGGGGTCGAAACCCTCAAGTCAAGGATGGTCGGAAGTCAGCTGATGATGTCATGCAGAGCTGTACAGAGTAGAGCAAACATGCAGTGCAGCACAGAGCATTGCAACCATACTGTATTGAGTAAGATAAATGGTACATGTTATTAAAGCAACTTCTCAGTCAATCATAGACAACCAAAGGAATTGCAGATCCTCTAAAGTTGATCTTGGTATAAACATATGTAAACCACATATCATCAATGGTTAAGATAGTCCCATAGCCTTAGTGTATACGGCATGGTAAGGCAGACCCTATCTTCTTCTACCGAAGTTTAACATCCCAAACTGAAGTCAGGTAACCATTTTGACAAGGTAGAGTGAGGAAATCAAGCCTTTCCCAAAGACACATCATCTAGCCAGGAATGCCAGGAGCTGAACCCATGACCAACTGATCTCTCGTCCGCTAGCCTAGCTACTTGGCCTTTCAACATCAAGGAGTCCGATGAACATTTAGACCACAAATGGGCTTAAAACTGACAGTCATTCACACATGACAAATGGTCCTTACAACCCACCTTCACTGACTAAGAAGTTTGCCATGGCTTGTGACACCCTGGTTGCAGCATCTGAATGTGTGATCTTCAGTAGAGAGCCAAATTCAAAGTTGTTCTTCTCAGGATGCCACTGGACTCCATAGACAGGATATTTGATGGCTGCAACAAGAGACAGAAAACATATTTCCATGGCAGGAGACGTGCGAGTAAGTATAAATTTTGTTTAATGTCTGGTTAACCATCAGCCTTGACATTTATGTGTCAGAATAAGTTCATCTGATATGAAATATCATAACTGTAGTACTTTTCTTGAGCAGTTTCACACAATGATAAAGTGTGGCGACTCAAACACAACAATAGAAACATTAAATCCAAACATTGTAGATGTCATGCAGTTAAAATGTTAATGCATAAACCACAATTCATATTCCCAAGCTGCATGAATACTATCATGTAAGTTAGGGTTGTTCCTATTAGAACTTACCTTCCATGCTGGACACAAACTCCATATCATCATCATCAGTATTTGTGGACAGAATCTTGTAAAAGCTCTTCAACTTTGCATCATCTGTAAAATTCTGGAATGTGCAGATATTCAAGAAATAAATGAAAATCTTCATGACTGACAACCACACAATGAAGCAAATGTCATGAATTCAAGAATAAGGCCATGTTGATGGATGACATCCTCTGGGAACTCCAAAATTGATGCGAGCGAGCGAATAAAAAAAAGTTTGGCCAAAAAAAAAGTTGGCTTCAGTATGAAATCAAAGTGGCCAGGAAGGTTGAACATAGGACTACAAACACATAGTATGGTATACCAGCAGTTAGATGTTGCGACCAGTACATCATACGGGTGCAAAACATTTTTTTCTTCTTCTTGGACCAATCTGAAATAAACAGACCTGAAAAAAATCAGACGAACGAGGTTCGCCAATTGCAAAATGGACACACTATGTCGGCGGGTGTTTGAGGTCTTACCGGGCCAAGAAGACACCAAAAGCGAAGTGAGTAGAGGTTATAGTCACTTGTACCAAGTTTCTACAAGCAAAGGTACAGAGACAGTTAGCCTTTATTACATGAAGATGGGATTTTAAAATACCAGTGGTAGTCCAATGATCCACCAAAGAGATTCCTTTGTAGCAAAATTGACCAATTACCATTGTTTTGAGTATTATCAGTTCTCAAGTTTCCACAGACAATCAGGTCCAGGTTCACGTCCACCTGGAAATGATCCTCTGGACCTGAACGGGACCTATCCTGAATTTACTGGTACATGTACAAACCCCTACCAAAAACACTTTTTTTTTCCTTCTGTCCTTTCACATCCTATTCTTTGACTTTAGAGATTTATTTTGGCATTCTATGGCATCAGTTATCGATTTTCTGATACTTTTTTTTCAATCTACGGAATATTTGTGCTCATTTTACAGCTGCTTTGCACAATGTACTGTGTGGTCCAAAACTTTTTTTTTGTGTGGAAATGGCCGAAAATTGGTGCGAGCGTGGATGTCATCCATATAATCAAATCAACATGGCCTAACAAAAAATCAAATGAAGACATTTGAACAAAATAAATTATTTGGTACTGTAACATTAGTCCTCTAAGCAGTCATCACAAATCTAGGATTGTCTAGTTTACCTTGCTACCTGTAAGTATTCTTGTCACATTTAATATGGTGTTCTATTAACTTTCCACTATCTCATTACCTAAAGTGTGAGGCAGTACTCATATTACCTGAGGTATGAGGCAGTACTCATGTTACCTGAGGTGTGAGGTAGTACTCATGTTACTTGAAATGTGAGGCAGTACTCATGTTACCTGAGGTGTGAGGCAGTACTCATGTTACCTGAGGTGTCAGAGACAGTGCTCATGTTACCTGAGGTGTGAGGCAGTACTCATGTTACCTGAGGTGTGAGGCAGTACTCATGTTACCTGAGGTGTGAGGCAGTACTCATGTTACCTGAGGTGTGAGGCAGTACTCGTGGAAGTTTGGTGTGAGAGGTAAAGTTGCCATGTCTGTCAGGATGTCCACAGGAACCTTGCCAAACATCCTACTGGACTTGTAATCTATGGGGAAGAAATGATGTCAGTATCTCTGTGGTACGTACTATTACTACTGCTACATGTACTAATCTGTAAATAAAAAAATGCATTAATTTTATAGGATCTAATTTTGTACCTTTTATCATTATCTTATTGTAAGCTGTGAAAAATTAATTATTGGTGGCATTCATACAAAGTACACACCTGAAGAAAACTGCTCCTATCCAATATGCATTTCCTAGCTCGAGAGTCAAAGCTTTCACTCATCCATATACTGTTACCCAATCCTGGCCACTCTGGAACCTTACCTTTTGAAAAGTTCAGTTTGTAAGATTTGTTTCCTGTTCCTTTGCAAGTGGTCAGCACATTCCTGTTACTGGTCAGGGCTGTCAGCTGCTCAAACCCCATACAGGTCCCCCACACAGGGAAGTAGTCCCCTTCATCAAAAGCCTGAGGGGTTCAAATATGTCAGTGATTCTTGAAAACCCCATGTCTGCCCACTAAAATAGCAAGCAAAGGAAAATGATTAAAGCTTGTGCAAAAACTTATGTCCTTGGGGATTGGTAAATGGGAATATAATGAATATTGCAGTCACAACACCTGTTAATCAAAGGAGCACTATACTGGTACATTGGTACTTTAGATGTAAACTTTGTGCCAAGAAGGCTCCATTGAAGCCTCATTAGTTTTACACAGTTACATTTGGGCTGTATGAAAGAAACTAAGAAGGTTAAAACGAGTTAAAACTTATTTTTAAAACTTATCTTAACCTCCTTGATGAAACCAAGGTGAAACTTACATTGAGAGCAAGATCATAAAATATCTTGGCTGACTTAGCATAGCCAGAAGTGAACATGTCAACACCGCCCCCTGGGTACAGGACCCTGAACAACAGGAAGAAATGCTGTGTCACTGCTTGCTGTCAATAGATTTACAACCAAGGACATTATATAATGTCCTCCATACAAGCAAGATAAAAGCTCATTGATAAAACACACCTGCTATAGTGGGATACCCTGATATCCAAGCAGAATTAGGAAGGCAAAATCGTAATGTTTCCAAGGCTCCCAGTATCTATGTGATACTGCTTTATGTAGCTACGGCCGCGTGGCGCGTTGGTACACCCGATCCCTCGATCTCGGAAGTTAAGCAACGCGACGGTCCGGACAGTGCTTGGATGGGAGACCAACCAAGGACGTCCGGATTGCTGTAGCCTCACGAAGCTTTCCACGAAATCGTCTTCCGGGAGGGACGTAAAACGGGGGTCCCGTGCTCGAGGAGGTGCCTCGACCACGTTAATCAGCCTCATTACTCATAATGGGCACCTACTGGCTGGCAAAATACACCTGGTGATTATTATTATTATTATAAACTACACACTTTCACAACTTACATACCCATTTAAGGAGTTGAAGAGCTTGGTGTATTCAGCTGTAGTCAAGTTAACCCTGGGGACAGAAAATGGTGCCAACATATTGAATATGTCTATGAAGGAGTACTCAGTTTGATTTTTATTTGCACATTAAAAAAGGAAATATATAAAGTAAAGATAAATGATACATAAAAAAATGCGCGGGAGCGAGGGAGAGGCCAAAAAGGCTTATCGGAGCCCTCCTCCTAACAACTAATGAACACAATTCGATTGAAATAATTGAAATGGGACACAAATGATAACTAAAACATAAATGAGTAACAACAATTAGATGATTTACAATAAGGCAACAGTACAGTTAAGTCAACATTTGCACACAATGAACATCAACAACCCTGTCACAAATATGACAATGCTGCAATACATTTAGTATACGATTTTGGTGGAATTAATTAATTAAGGTTAACTGCCCTACAATTTTGACAAAAAAATTCTAACCTGATTGGCACCACACGTGCACCTGCGCTTTCCAGGTACTTGACATAGGAGGCAGGGATGTAGGTTTTCCCGAACGTTGCTCTGGCTCCCTCTGAAGCCTGTGCAATTACACCTGTCATAGGAAGATCAAAGGAAGGTGAGAAAAGAGAGCATTGCATGTGAGGTAGAGTTGTTCCCAGCTTTTCATTTTTCCCGTCAAACTTAATCTGTTTGGGAGTTCCTGTTGTCAAATGTCACCACTAATTGGCACAATGACCGTGCAAAAATATCATATAATTCTTGATGGCCTGAATGAAGTAATTATGGCCATGTTTACTCACCGATGATCGGCCTGTCATTCACTTCAGGGAAGTCCCGAACTGACAAGCCTTGTGCTGTACCAACAGCGACGATCACAAAGCTCAACACGGCAAGATTCGCCATCATACTAGTTTAGTACAGATGGAAAGACACTATAAACAAGACTATGTTTTTCTCCGATCGTGTGACCATGTGACCAGCTGTCACATTGACCTGTGTGACCTGTCATGACCTATCATTAGGCTGCCCATTGCATAACGAAATTGGACATTATTTCTTGTGCCTGCTTGAACTATCTTTTCTAGACGGACTCGATTAATAACACTTCAAGAAAACATTGTCTCTATCACTTAAATATTTTTCTTTATAATTCTAGCTTGATTGTTTCTGAAACTAACGTTTTGTTTGTAAGCGAGTATGCATGCAATTGTGGAGGCAGCATATATTCTAGCATGGCCACCTATGTGAAGTGAATGGGGCAAAATGGTGGACAGACGGCAGTAGAAAGGGACTGCTGCTATATATCGCTGAAGATTCCTAGCATTTTCCTGTCGTTTGGGTGGGTAAAACCTTTCCTATATGTTACTAATAAGTCTTGGTGTCATCAGGAATGAACAGAAAGGCACTGGGTCTTGTAGATTCCTAACAAGATGCTGTAAACAATGATGCACGGTCGGAAATTCTTGCGTAATCATAAGCAATCATCTTGTGTAACATACCGGCTATGTGTCCCGTCCTGGGACAGTCACTGCCATTAACACCGTTCTGCAAACACAGGTTTACCTCTGCTATCTTATAGATAGAAATTGTTGCACGAATCTATCGCTTGCTAGACTTATTTGGAAGTAAACGTTAGATATAACTGTGCACAATCAAGTGACTCTGGCCTGGGCAAAAAAACTATGTTGTTGTTTATTCATCTGTTGTTAAAATCAACATCGTCCATCGGATCAGGAGTTTTTTTCTCGAAATTTGACCATCACAGCAACTTCTGTACTCATAGATATGAAAGGAGGAAGGCAGTACTACTCACATACAAGGAATTATGTTGTCTAAATAAAAATAAAAATAAGTCCAACCTCAGTATTTGGTGAGGTAACCGTTAGGGTTATATACAAATGTTATGGGGACAGGTTATCATTATAATTGAGATCAGATAATAAGTGCTCACACAACCTGTAAAATATCTCTCAGTCCCTAACCACATAAGTTATGCTATGGCCTTGAAATGTTTATATGTGTTCTGATCTTCTGTTTACTTGTCATAGGACATAGCCAGATCACAATGGAGGCAACGCTAGAAGACATCCTTCCAGTCTTCAAGACAGAAGGAGTGGAACAGCAAGGCCAACTCAACATGACGGCTGACGACAATATCTCAGATGGCCTCGGTTCGTTGAGCAGTTTTCAGGACACACCGTTTCAAATGTCTGATCTAGGTGATCTGGGACTGGGTAACAGCAATGTTATGGATGGGGTTGGTTCTTTGAGCAATTTTCAGGACACACTGCTTCAAATGTCTGGACAGGGTGATCTGGGACTGGGTTTCAGCAATGCCGTGGATGGCCTTGGCTCAATGAGCGGTTTTCATAACCCACAACTCCACATACCAGGTCAGAGTGGTGGACATCAGGGACTAGGTAATGGAAATGCTGTGGATAACTTTGGGACACTGAACAGCTTTCACCTCCCACAACTTCCTATGTTAGGACAGGGAGATGTGCATCTGGGTAATAACCTGCCACCACTGGAACAGCCCATGTCTTCCACGATGTCCTCAGACTTCCCCAGTATCACTGCTGCTCTTACAGACACATCCATGTATGGGGCTGGGCCATTGTCTATGGCTGATCAAACTCCACTGCAAACAACACCAAAGTTAGAACCTATGGATGGCGCAAGTAACGTCACTTTGGAAACAGTAAAGAGTGATGAAGCTTTGGATGAAGATGGCAAAGCGGCATTAGAGCTGGCTGAAGCCCTCAGTCAGGGTATAACCACAGGGAAGACGTCAGGACCGTCCATGTTTAGTATCGACACTACTCAGATCCAGGCAGTGGCTCCTCAGGACCAGGCCTCGGAGCTGCAGGGACTGGGGGTGGATGTGTACAACCAGGAGACCCTGGAACATGGCATCATGTATCAGGTAGGGACACACATGCTTACTTCTGGGCTGGCTTCCTCTGTGTTGTAGTGATGTATTGACTGTCCATTCTAACACCTAGAGGGTACAGAATGTACATTTGTAAATTGTATGTATTAGATAACATCCAAATTTGCCTCATGATACTGCTAATTGATTAGATTTCACAGTACAAGGGTTGAAACAATTCTGGACACAGTAAACATACAAGCGGTAGAGAAGTCTGTGAAAGACATGAAAATACAAACAAGAGTTGCAAACATTTGCAATAGTGTGCTAAAACCAGTTACCATGACCTTCTGTTGTGCCAGGTGGACATGGCTGTGCAGGCAGAGATGGAGGAGAAAAGGAAGGCCTCAGCAGAGAGAGAACTCAAGAATGTCTTAGATGACATCAGGTGGGACCTTCAACATAAACTTTCATTAAAAAATAGTGTAAGAACCCATTGGTACAGTATCTTAACTCAGCTTATTTCTTCACACCAACAATACAGTACAATTTGAAATAAAATGTATTTGGAAGAAAGATCTTGTATAATTTGCTACAAACTGGTATCTAGCACATTTTATCTACCAACAGTTTGAATAAAGTTGTTCCTGTATGATGTAGGTCAGTAAAACAAGAAGTGACTCGGATGGACCGCGCCATCTCAGGTCTGCCTGCTTCCTTTGGGCTCAACAACAGGGATGTACAAAGGAGGGTGGACAGCATCAAGAGACAGAAGGAAAACAAGGTGAGTCACACAAAGAGATGGGTGTTCAGGCTATTGTGTCCTATCTGCTGTATCATTTTCCTGAAAGGATAGTCACGGTAGAATTGTGACCCTTAGCAACATAAAATGCAGTGGTGCCATTAAATGACAATCTACATGTAGTGATGAAAGTATAGTCTAAAGACTGCAGAATCCTTACAGAAATGTCTCTTTGTAGAACATCTGAAAGGAAATATTGACAACCCAACAGGAAGCTATCCAGGTATTAATGAGTTTATATATGTTTGTTTATTACAGCTGAAACAGTTGAAGAAGCTGCGAGCCAAACACAAGAAGCTGATGAACATCCTGGGAGGGGACACAGATGAGCCTGATGCAGAAGAGGAGGAGGAACCTGGTACGTGAGCTATCCCTATTGTTGTTTTCACTGTGATTCTGTATGGAACTTTATTTCTACATCATTCATACCTACATTAGTCAACTATTTTTCGCATGAATTTTGCATTTTGCAACTAAAATCCTGACACCTTTGACATAACAGTTAAATCTTCTAATTCATGTATATATAATCTTCTGATGCAACAATACTAACTCTATCGTTGCTACCAGTAAAACACTTGAATGTTATCCCTGGCATGGAGTCTATGTACATGTGTCTGCATCTTTGTTGAGGTTTGGTGTTTTCTGTCCGCAGACCCAACAGATAATGTATCTGCACTGGAAGGCCTGATGTCAGGTGCAAATAAGCAGGAGACTGAGAGGGAACGTCTGATCAGGACTGGACAGATCACGCCCTTTGACCCCACCCCTGCCTCAGCCGATGCTGCCAAACCTCAAGGACCAAAGAAAATTGTGACAGACGTCATGTCAGACTTTGAGAAGTACCTAGCTGAGCAAGACCAACTGTCAAAGCAAAAGAAGAAAATGATGAAACAGACAAAACAGAAGCCAAAACGAAGAAACAATAGTGAGGAGCCAGAGACTCCTAGCAAGAAAAATAAGACATCTAAAAAGACATCAAACTTGGCAAAAGATAGAAGAAGACAGTCTTTGTCAGCATCAGAAGGCTCTGCTGACAGTCCAAAACTGGTTAAGTCCAAATCTTCACCTGCAAAACTGAAGCAGGAATCACCAGACTTGTGGAATGACTCCTCAAACAGTTCATCCCCCCGGACAAGGAAAGGAAATAGTCCCAGACTGGGTGGAAGGATACGTAACAGTGATGACAGTGATGTGTCAGGTGGTGATTGGTCAGGCAGTGATGATGAGTATGTGCCTTCCAAGAAGGAGATGAGGGACTCCTGGTTAGATGATGTGGACATCGGAGACGTATCTGGTGAGCCTTACCTTACTTTTGGTAGTAGTACAGTAGAAGCCAGTTAATAGCTCAACTTCTGTTAACTGCACGGAATCCCCAAATCCCAAACCGGTGCGGTCCAGCTAGATAACTTCGTATTATTGCACCATCTGGATAATTGCACGAAATTCACTGACAAATAGGCCGTGCAATTAAGCAGCTTCTACTACTAGTAGTCTAATACATGTATTTTGTCTGTTAGATGGATCATAACAGCTACAGGAGCATAGCTAAAACAAAATTGTCGCCATGCTGTAATATAATCCATTACATATTATCAGCAACTCAAAGGATATCATCTTTTGAGATCAAGGATGTGTGATGATAAAAAACTATTATTGGCTAGTGCATGTGCGGTGTATAACAAAGCTTATGGACTCATCTTTTTTGTCCGTAGATGATGCATCTGAAAAGAAGAAAGGTATGAAGAGGAAGTCCAAGCACAACCAGGACTACAGCGGGCTGGCAGGTCACCCTGACTCCAGTGGAGACGATGAGAAAGGAAAAGAGAAGAAACCTCAGCACAGGTGTAGGGATGATGGGAACCTCAGGTACTTCCACAAGAGACTCAGGTGGGTCGAGGTTTGTTTTATAGAGAGACTCTACATCATAATACCATGTTCTTCTCCTTATTCTATAAACATAACAAGTCTCTTGCATGTAACACAAAACAAGTATACTGTATCTGTTTGGCCTTTTATGTAATGTGAATAAAAATGAGAAGATAATACATATACATTGAACACTTGAAGACTGCTAAAAGGCAAAGTTTGTTAGTAAGGAAGGTTTTACTGTATCTGGTATTGATGCCTGTATGCTATTATTGCCTGAGGAAAATGAGATCTGGAGCTATTCCAGCTCAATTATGCTGTAATGATTATAAGCTTAATTTTGTTGTAATGATTATAGTGGCATCTTAGCTTTACTGCATTTGTTAATTATTGTGATCACTATGTCAATTGTTCAGGCAAAATCACAAGGAGAAGCTGCAACAGAAACAGGCTCGTTATGATGCTGGTGAGGACAGTGAGAGTGAGACATCAGATGTGGAGATGGATGGGGGGTTTAAACTGCCAGTGGAAACATGGAACAAGCTCTATAAGTAGGTCTACTGTTAGACATAGAGATGCCATTTCACGGATTTAGTTTTCAGTGATGAATTTTCCCTTTGGTAGGACTGGTTAATCTTGTAGAAAATGAAGATTGGGAGTATATAATTTGCACTGTAAACAAGTTGCACAGAAGTACATTTCCAAACTCTTATGTTTACTTCAGAGCATCATCTGCCAAACACATGTATTTGTTGTCTTTGTAGAATACCAGGAGAGGTGGCTGTCAGATCTATTGTTGCTTTGTTGCTGCTATCTGTTGCTTTTGAAAAGGGGTATTGAGGAATATCAAGTCGAAGGAAGGTGGCTTTGAATTGTAATTCTTTCATCAAACTACTGCAGTTTGAAACCACCGCCTGTCAACTTGGCATATCTAAAAGCAACAGATATAGGTTGCCCCATAGATAAAGGTGAATCAACATTACTGTACGACTTAACCCATGTTCTGTCCCAGGTACCAGCAGACAGGTGTGAGGTGGTTATGGGAGCTGCACAGTCAGCAGGCAGGAGGCATCATGGGGGATGAGATGGGGCTGGGCAAGACTATCCAGGCCATCGTGTTCCTGTACGGCCTGCAGTACGGCAACGTCAGGAACAGGGGCATCATGACCAAGTAAGACATCATCTACACTAACACTTACAGTAGACCCCCAATTTCAAGACCTACCATTACCTGAAACCTTTTGCACCAGCACTACTGATAAGTATGGCAGAAACATCAACAAGATGATGGTGGTGGCCACCTAAACACAAAGAAGATGAAGACACTAACAGCAGTGTCAGCTAAGAGTATTCCTCTACAGTGATTGTGATAGTTAAACACACTTTGACTAACCTGTGTGTTATTGTTGCACAGATATATAGGTCTGGGCCCATGCCTGGTGGTTGCTCCTGTGACAGTGCTGCACCAGTGGGTTCGTGAGTTCCACACCTGGTTCCCTCGTGTTAGAGTTGCCATACTGCACGAGTCTGGCACCTTCACCACATCCAAGGTAACTTCACAGCCTTACAAACGTCAGGGTCCTCCTGAACATGGCTCATCTTAACTCAAAATGCTTCCTTACATCATGTAATAGAATGCTGTCCCAGCTTGTAATGTTACTAACTGAAATGCCTGCCTAGCATTATTGTAAATGTAAAGTCTCCATAGATTTTAGGTTGCTGAAGTATCATATATTTGAAACTTTGTAAAAGAAAAGTCATTAAGCACTGTGTGCACTGTCTTATCAGGACCGGCTGATCCGTGAGATCGCCCGTGATCGTGGGGTGCTGGTGACATCATACCAGGAGGTGAACCTGAGACAGGACTCCCTCCTGCACTACGACTGGCACTACGTCATCCTGGACGAGGGGCACAAGATCAGGAACCCTGATGCTAAAGTCACGCTGGCTTGTAAACAGTTCAGAACCCCTCACAGGTACAAACAGCATTAATACTGGCACTGCCTGTTACTGGTCCAATGATAAACCACCAATTCTCCTAAAATTTCCGTAGCTGAACTAGCCTAAGTGTTGGAATGCCTTTTTGAGTGAGCGCTTGAACCCATTCCTCCATTCGCTGATATGTAGGGAACAATCAGCGCCCTCGTACAAATTTCAACCTACAAATGTCAAGGTTCCCAGACAGAATAGCAGAGAAGCGACTGTACGTAGTAAACGTCAGATTGAACTACTATCTGAATGGTACCCAGGCTACTGTTGAACTGTATGGAAGTGCTAGACAAATATTTGTCATCTCTTGTATTGTCACAATCATCAAGAATGTAAGCATGTCTTCATTGTTGACATTTTATAACACTAGAACATTTGAAATCCTGTTAAGCGTTATTATTTATGCATCTCACTGTGGCAATGCTCTGTTCTCCAGGATCATCCTGTCAGGGTCTCCCATGCAGAACAACCTGCGGGAGCTGTGGTCCCTGTGTGACTTCGTGTTTCCTGGGAAGCTGGGGACACTGCCGGTGTTCATGGAGCAGTTCTCAGTACCCATCACTCAGGGAGGATACGCTAATGCTACACCTGTACAGGTAAGAACACCTTCCATGGTAGATGTGCTCTATTTGAAGACATAATTCTAAATCTGCTGTTGTTAGATTATCATATACCTGTATATGGGTTGTGGTGACTTGTGTAGAATGTTTGTGGGCTTGTATTGCATCAATGCTAAAGTCTGAACTTTGCTGACAAGATACATGTATGAGATTCAAGGATGTTCAAGATTCACTATTGATTTGTGGAAAATATTTAAGAAAGTGATGAATTAAGGCACTTGTTTTGTGGTGCGTGCTATAATGAAAGGGTTTTTGTATTTCATTGTTTACAGGTCCAGACAGCCTATAAGTGTGCCTGTGTGTTGAGAGACACCATCAACCCTTACCTGCTCAGGAGGATGAAGAATGACGTCAAGATGAACTTGAATCTGCCCAATAAGAGCGAACAGGTGATTTGTTGTATTGTGTTGTGTTTTGTTGTGTCGTTAGCATTATGTGGCATTGCATGGCTAAGTGGCAAGGTAAGCAGATGTCAAGGGGTCACGGGCTCAATTCTTGATGTTCCTTGCTGGACGTTGGGTCCTTTAGACAGGCTCTTTATGCGACCTTCACCACTCTACCAAGGTGTGAAAATGGTTACCTAACATTGGTTGGTATGGTAAAAGGCAGTGGAAGGAGAGATTGGGCTCAGTCTTTCAATACCATGCTGTAGACACAGTAGATAAACAACTCACTGCCCCTATGTCCTCAAGGGCTATAGGACCTTTACCTACAATGTACCAATCCTTATATTGACTATGCATGGCAATAAAAAGTAGTGCTATTTGTGTTGTTGGATGAACTTCCCATTTGGCCTATTGTCTCATATATTCAATATTCCTCTCAGGTGCTCTTCTGCAGAATAACTGAGGAACAGAAGGAGGCATACAAGGACTATCTGGGCTCCAGGGAATGTCAGCAGATACTGGATGGGCAGTATCAGGTAGAAGGAGTTTGTTACCTTGTTGAAGAACATAGGTCCAACTTGAAAGTATTTTCAATTTTGCTTGGATAGAAACTCTTGTGGTGTCTTTGCCTAAATACTAGTACATCTATATGCAACTCCAATGTATTGTATTACAATGTACCAGTATTATACATTGTATATGTACCAAAATATGGAATATTTGCAACTGCAAACTTAAGACACAGTAAAATTTATTTCCCCTTTTCCAGAAGTAATCCTCATAAAAATAGATGAATTTACAGTAGGTTGCTGCCATCAAATCTCCAGATCTGCATGCAAGCATGTGTAACCCTTGCCTGATAGGGAGCACCAGGCTATAAACAGGATAGTGTGTGAGTGACTGAGTATTGCTGTTGCTCTCTACATGTATTATTTAGGCATATTTTCATTCACTGATATGTCTTATCAAACTTGTCCATGTAGGTGTTTGCAGGCCTGATAACTCTAAGGAAGATCTGTAACCACCCTGACCTGGTGACGGGAGGGCCCCGCATCATGGTGGGGACAGACGAGAGCACCCTGACTAAGGACCAGCACTACGGGTACTGGAAACGCTCGGGGAAGATGATCGTCGTCAACACCCTGCTGAAGATGTGGCACAAACAGGGCCACAGGGTGCTGCTCTTCTCTCAGAGCAAACAGGTAGGGCAACATTCAACAAACAGATTCAGGTCTTAGGGTTGTAACTGTGTAGCTCTTACTTGTATTCAAAGCTTCCTCAATATGCCAACAATGCTTAAATGGAGAAATGCCTCAAGGACTTTTCAGAACACATAACAGTTATCAAAAGAGTTGTCATGAATCCTCAGGTGAGTGGATCCAAGCTCACAGTAAGGTCATCAGGTGAACATCTTGAAAAGATGATGTTCACCTGTTATGTAGATGGTGGCAGAAATGGGGTGGTGAACGTTTAGAAATAGATGAAAATTGGAGAGTTTGATGTATTTTAATGTGTTAGTGAGTGTATGAGTAGGATTACTCTGTTGTCATGATGAGGTTTGAGATAAACTGTACCCATCCTCCTCCTACCAGATGCTGGACCTGATGGAGGAGTTTGTCCAGGACCAGAGCTACACCTACATGAGGATGGATGGAACAACAACCATCTCATCCAGACAACCCAAAATTACCAAGTTCAACAAGGTACAATTCATATGTTTCTAATGTGTTTAAATGATATACATGTATAATCATCAACAATATATACATATACATTTTTAGCCAAATTTTTTTCATCAGCTTCTTTTCAATCAAAAATAAACATATACATGTACATTTTTTTAACACGTGGTTGGGCTGTAAGCAATAGAAAGCTCTCTTCATAAGTATATTTGCATATAGAGATTTTACATGTAATATTTGTCAGTAGCCTACAGGACAGTTGGACTTGAACTTGATTTTGAATGATTTATCTCTGCAGGACACCTCCATCTTTGTCTTCCTGCTGACCACTCGAGTTGGCGGCCTGGGGGTCAACCTTACCGGAGCCAACCGTGTCATCATCTTCGACCCGGACTGGAACCCCAGCACGGACATGCAGGCGCGCGAGCGGGCCTGGCGCATCGGCCAGAGCAAGGATGTGACCATCTACCGCCTCCTCACCACTGGGACCATTGAGGAGAAGATCTACCACCGACAGATCTTCAAACAGTTCCTCACCAACAGGGTGCTGAAGGACCCTCGGCAGCGGCGATTCTTCAAGTCCAACGACATGTACGAGCTGTTCACCCTGACCTGTGATGACAACAAGGAAGGCACGGAGACGGGCGCCATCTTTGCTGGCACAGGGTCAGAGGTTAAAGTTGACATGAGGAAGGCAAAGAATGCAGGGAAGGTACCAAAACCTGATGTGAAGTTATTGCCCAACAGAAGGAAACAGAAAACAGCAGAGAAAGTTTCCACACCAGACAGCTCTAAGGACAAGGCAACTGTCAGCAGACTGTTGGCAAAATGGAAACTGGGAAATTCTACGTTAAACTCAGTGATGAAGAAAGTGTCAGCCAATGGTGATGCTGGCAGCAGTCCCGGCTGTAATGGAGCTGAAGCAGGTGAAAGCAAGAGCAAAGAGCACAGGCATGTAGATAATGGTGCTATAGAAGACAGCCAGAAGTCATCCAAGGACACTCAGGCATTGAACCAAGTATCTACCTCACAGACTGACATTCCAGAGAAATCTGCCACCACTGCCAAATTGAAAACTTGCAAGCCATCAACATCTCGTGAGCGGGGAAAGAAACTAAAGAAAAAGAAGAGAAAGGATGCAGGTACGTTTGTTTAATAGACCAATATTTGTTAGGAAAGAAACATTGATTCTTGTGTGTAGATCTTCTGATATCTCTGTCTCTAGTTTGTGTCAGTATTGTATCAGTCACTTAAAAGCTCTATCCCAAGGATAAACCAATTTGTTAGTTATTTAAGGTTGAGATAGACAAGTCTTAATTTAGTTGTGATTGTGCTTTTCAGCTTTGGAAGGAGAGAGGATAGAATACCTGGCTCGTCACTCAGCATACCAGTCATCAGCTAAAGAGGAGGAAGAGGGCTCACACAAGGCTACTGAGGAGTATGTCCTGAAGAAACTCTTCAAAAAGTCAGGTTAGGGGTTGTCATATGGTGTGAATAGTACTTAATTTAAGTTGGAGAGTGGTACCTTTCAACGTTCATGATAATTTCATAAACAGAAAGATGTTCTTAGTTAATCAGTTCAAGTTCTGTATTCTTAGAGCCAAGTACTATAGCTACTTGTAACTAGATGGTAGTGCTCAGCTAACATTAAGGAATACATTTGACGGTACTAGTATGTAATGTTTACAGGTGTGTTCTTCTAGCCATTTTGATGGTCACCTGTTGAATAAAGTAGTGATGACCATCGCAGGTCCTAATCTGGACTAAGGAAAGCACATTCATAATAGTGTCACAAAACCAACATCTGGCTGTATGCCTAACATATTTTGTGTGTTCCCTTTCTTATGTGTAGAGTTGCATGATTAACACAGCGGTTCGTTTCAGGTGTTCACAGTGCCCTGCAGCATGACAAGATCATGATGTCCTCTAACCCAGACCCTTTGTTATGTGTAGAGTTGTATGATTAACACAGCGGTTTGTTTCAGGTGTTCACAGTGCCCTGCAGCATGACAAGATCATGATGTCCTCTAACCCAGACTACCTGCTGGTGGAGGGCGAGGCCGACAGGGTGGCCAAGGAGGCGGCCAGGGCCCTGAAGCGGACCAGGCAGCAGTGTCTGGGGGCCACGTCGGGTGTGCCGACCTGGACAGGCAGACACGGTGGATCAGGAGCGCCCCCTGGTGTCAAGCAGAAGTAAGTGCAGATTGCAACCATCAGATTCTGTTGTTTATACTCTGCTAGGTTTGAGTTGATGATGGCTTGTGAAAATTGCAGATTTCTGGAATAGGATCAATAGAGTAGACATTACTGTAAATGCATTTAAGTTCGCAGGGATTTAATTTCATGGTAGTGGGAAAAAGGACTTTTTGCGGTGGTTTTAAGTTCTCAGTAAAGTGGCCACCATGAAAACCATGAACATTAAACCACCGCGAACGTTTCGGCATTTACAGCACTTGCATCATTGATTAGTTGTTCTGATATCCCGTTCTGTCTCCACAGGCCAAGGTTTGGTAAGAAGAGAACCTCAGCAGCAGCTGGTGCTTCTGGTTCCGGAAAGTCCGAGACCAAGGCTGCCAAGTTTGTCATCCCAAAGAAGAAGCACTTCAGTGGCCATGTGGCCGGCACAAAATCCTCCGCAGAAGATGTCTCCTCGGAAAGCCTCCTCAACCAGATGCGCCTTCGAAATCACATCAAACTGTCGCTGGAAGCTGGCAACGAGAGCGGAGACGAAGACAACAGCCAGGAAGCACCCACTGCACCAGCTGGGTCCGAGTATGATGAGATGATCGTAGAAATCAGGAACTACATCGCTTTCCAGGCAAGCACTGATGGACAGGCTACCACTGATGAGCTTCTGGATGAGTTCAAGGGGAAGCTAGGGACCAATAAGAATGTGGTGTTCCGTTCCATGTTGAATAGAATCTGTACCTTCCACAGAGGCCCTGGAGGGAATGGTGTTTGGGCACTCAAACCAGACTTCAGATGATGCTAGCTGGGATCACTGCCATTTCTGTCAAAAAATATCCCATTAGAAGATTCTATTGTCTTTTTCAAACTTTCAGAGGCATTAGTGTAATGTGGATTGATAGTATTTGAGATGTTATCGTTAGCTATAGCCTTCGTAATCATGAAACAACACAGATTGGTGTCTGAACGGCAGCTTAGCAGGGAAAGATCAAGGAAAGTATCAAGGTGCAATATCACCATAATATTAAGTCTTGTGCTTTGTGCTGTCGGTGGCTTGTAAATTACCTTTACTCATGTAGCTGTATATGCCAACAGGCACTATAGTTATAGACTGGCACGTAAAAGGACTGGTATTTTGTAAATCTTTCTGAAAGACTTTCATAATGTTAGACGTAGACTCCTGTTTTGTTGTTTACTGGCACAGGTTTTCACTCTGTATATAAGCATATGTTATGTAAAGGTTTTATTTATTGTTCTGCTACTTTGTGGCAAGAAAAGTACTTTATTAGCATTGTGTAATAATCCTGGCAGAAGTTGGTGCTAATTCTGAAAATCCCTTTGATACATTGATGCCAGTAATGTCACTTTCAATGAAAATATTAAAAGCAGATCACTATTGAAAGTAAGTGTGATGTGTAATGATATCTTTGTAAGAAATACATGTGTATTACCTGTAACTTTATGGTTTTCGGAAAAGATACAACTGTTTTGACTACTGACATAGAGATGTTACATGCAACAGAAGAAAGGTTGTAGCAATACCTGATCCACAGAATTATAGAATATAAGATTCTATGTAAGTGATGTTGTAAAAGGCCACTATGATAACAATGTCAATATCTATGACCAATGAGTTTGTTTAACAAGACTGTTATTACATTGTCTTGGACAAAATGGATTTTACATCGGACAGGTTTGGTTACTTCAATCCGGCAATAGTATGACCTATAATATGTTTTTTTTTTCCTACATGTTTCTGCATTTTCTAGCTACATGAATTAAATCATCACAAAGACTACCACTGTGAAGTACTTTCTAATGCCTGATAGATTTTGTAGCCATGTTGATTTGAGTATATGGATGACATCCGTGCGCGCAACAATTTTAGTCCGTTTCCAAAATTTTAAGTTACTGAAACTTGTACAAAGCACCTGCAAAGTGATAAAATATCTGCTGTATGCAAAAAATATCGGAAATGATGCTGATATTGTAGAATGCCAAAATCAATTCCAAAGTCAAATAAGATTTAAATTTTATTTCTCCAAATGGTAACAAGTAGTGATTAATGTCAAAGTGTTTTCTCATTTAGATACTGATGAAAACAGCACGATGTTATAGCTGGGACAAGTCCGAGAGTGCGAACATGCTAGTGCGTTCCCGTCTGTTGACAATGGTGCACAATGGGTGGCGCATGACCAAATTCTCACAGGGCCTATGAAGTGAGTTTACCCGTGCCATGTTCATTGAATGATACATGTACTCAGAAAATATTGTACTCTGGGGACATTGTTGCCATAAATCTAAACATTCTAAGTGAGACGAGCCAGCGCTTGTAAAACGTGTTTAAGTGATAACACAAACATCAGCCAATCAAAAACGCCCCGGGTCTAATCACTTCAAGTTATATTCAAATTTTCCGCGCGATGACGTCAGGTTCAACAGGTGTTGCATTCTTATTGTCGCGTGGTCCGTGAGCATCTCGTGCGTTTTGTTACATCAGGCGAACAAAACTTGCAGTTTTCTTAAGTTTTCGCGGACAGCTTTCCTAAAAAATGCAGAGACGGGCTTCTGGAATAACTTGGACGAGAATGACGGGGCAAAATTTTGTGAGCGGTTGGGAAGAACTGTCAGAGTACTTTGGATTCGACAGTGTGACGCAGCATACCCAGTACCAGGCAAGTTAACCGTTTGTCTAGAATTCTTCTTTGCGTTGTTAATGCAAGGAGCTCCTTGGTTAATGTTAAGCGAAAGGCGAAGCGTTTTATTCAACATGGTCATACAATGTGACTGGTACTGTATTTTCAATCGCACAAATCCCGTGTCTTGTATGTTATCCCTGTTCAATATTGGAAAATGGAATGACAAGTTCTGGAAACATCTGTTCAAGGACGTTTTATATAATGCCCTTGATCTGTTTGCTTGTGGTGGCAAAAGCGCCACCTAGCGATATGTTTTAGCAATGTTCCAAACGTAGATTATTGGATGCAATGTTGACAGCAGGGATGAGGCACTGTGCACCTTAGACGTGTAAAGAGATACTGTCTCGCCAGGTGCGATGTCTCATTTTCATAATTAACACGGAAACTATGAATCCAATGCACTCTAGAATGTGACGTGTAATAGAGAAAGTGAAATATCGATAGATATCAATCATATCATACGGAGACGTACTTTGCATAATTGATAAGAAGCCATAATTCTTTGTCGGTCAAAGATGGAAATTTCATTTTAAGGTGAACTTTATCAGACATACAACTTAATCATGCAGATCAATTATATAGTCTCAAATCTTCACCAAGATGAGTCCTAGGGAGGTTAAAGAACCTCATTGGTCCTTCATATTTTTTACAATTTGGGTTGTGACTGTTATGATTTCTGCAGATAAGGACACAATTTGCATAATCAATGATGCAAATTCATGATGAGTCACTCGTTTCAATCGCATTAAGAGATGTTAGATCAGTACAGAATACTAAATGCCTATTCTATTATCTATAGCCTTTTTAACAAACATGCCTATCAACTTCCTTAGGAGTTTCAATCGTAACGTGAAAGAAAACAGAAAGGCCCTGCAAGTAGCCGGTGCAGGTGACCCAGCCTTCTAGGTTACAGCACCGGGAACAAACCAGATTGCAAACCTTGCGTCGAAAAATGAAAGGAAAACCACAGGCAAACGATTGTACAGTCCTGAAAGATGCCTACCTTCGAAGAGGCCAGTTCTCAAGTGTCACGTCCAGGTCGCATACACCTTATTTGTGTCCGTACAACTTGGTAGAGGTCAAGATCATAGAGAGTGGGGTGATCATATCTAATACAGTGGACATTAACACCGACTTTCATTTCGGCAACGTGTGTGCAAACATTGGCTTCTGTACACCACCAAGTATGGACATCTAAATTATATGCCTTGTTTATAGGACTATGGAGGCTGGTGCGGGCTACTTGCCCGGAATAAAAATGCCTAAGGATCTATATGTTTGGCTTGCAACGCCAGGGCCCCTTTCCCTCACGGGGGCTTAAATACATAGTACCGGCGAGGGGAACGCCAGAGCAAAGCTCCGAGGCATGGTGGTGTAGTTTGCACACGATACGATCTCCAAAAAAGTGACTGCGAAATACAGGTCTGAGCAGGTAGTATTTGATCAGGGCCGGTAGAGTTAGAGTTCTCCTATCTCCTTCCCCCATTGATCTGCTATCTGTTCTGTTTGATCTTTCGCAATGACCGAAAGAGCCCAACTTTGAAGGGTTCCAATGTTGACGTACAGTAATAGATATGATCCCCCCATCGTCTATGGTTTTGACCTCTAGCACGTTATACGGACACAAATACCGTGTACGATCTGAACTTAACTCTTCAGAACTATCCTACACGGAGTTAAGTAACTTTAAAGCCCCCTTTACAAATCAAGAATTTAGCTCGGCCTA
>NC_049991.1:11690916-11705547 GCF_000003815.2 Branchiostoma floridae | reverse complement strand
TGACGGTAAATGCTAGAATAGACTTATCAAATGTTGATACTTGGGGCAACCTCAGTCTGTTATTTAGTGGAGAAAAGCTATGATACAATTTATGTAAATGAATACCTTATTTGCATAATCAATGAGAAACAGTTATAAAGGTAAAAAAAATGTAAAGGTCAAGATAATTTGGCGAAGATATGAAGAAGTTTTCAGTATCTTCCAGGATAATGTTACCGTTCAGTAATGCCTCTAGCAGGAATTTGTTGAACTGCAGAACTCCAGGCGTAGTGACTCCTTTTGTCTTCATCATATTTTCACTCGTCGATAATGAGGTACAGTTTACGTGTATTTATCGTTTTCTTAGAATGACTGAAGAAATGTTATTACAGAAGAGTGATTGCGTCTCATCTGCCAACCCATATGTACTGGTTACGCGTACATCGATATATGAAGCGTTTTTGAATTAAATTAACTTCACGGGGCATTGGCGATTTGGTCAACCAAACACGTTAATGAAACTAAATAATTGATTTGATTTCAGAAGGTATTGTGACATGTATCGCAGTAAGTTCACACGATAAATTATACATAAGACATAGGTCAAGTTCTAATATTTCACCTTGAATCATTTACCCAACGAGTGACACTTTGATCAATAGAATTCCGCAATGATGAAGACCAACAAATTGCGAAGGAAGATTCACCGCATAAAGGAATTTTCTATGCATTGCAATTGCTTTTAATGTAACCACTTTTTACATTTGTTGTGGACAACGTCCCCTAACCCTTTGTTTGATAGATGTTCGGGAAATCTTTTACGCACAAGTCTCCTTTGTCTGCCATCTTCCCAAGCCGTCAATCCCAAAATGTTTGTGGTGATTTTATCTTAGCGGTTTTAGTGGTTACCTCTCGCCTGTGTTGTTGGCTGACTGACAAATGCAGGGCCGGCTGGTAGAAGCGCGATTTAGTCAGGCTAGCCGCGAATTCAAGTCGCCGCGAATTACTACCTAGCTACAGATTCAACCGCGAACTTAAAACATCCCGCGCAAACTTCATTGACCCTTCTTCCCGCAAAACAAAATTATAGCACTAGATTGCAAGGCTGACGGATACTGGCCAACACAGCTGTGCATAAATCAAGCTTCACATCTCTCCAGATCCAATGATCCCTATCCTCTAGTCTCTCACTCTCTCGAGATTCCATATCGACCCATGGGCAAAGAATGCGACAGTTTTCAGGTATAAGGTAATGGGCTGGACTTATGCATGTCTGGGAAACGGTTTCTTGGCGCCTCTTTGGAGTACCTTGGAGACAGTTTTCATGTCTAACTTTTGACACATGTGCTCAGTACAGTTAAACTTTGGTGCATGATTGATGAATAGGTATTAGTTACTGCGCACCTTTGCAACCATGAGTACTGGAGGCTTGCCAAGTGGTTAAGTGTGGTCCTCTTTGGTTTGAACTCATAAAACTAGCTTCAGGCTGGGGAAGTTCGGCCTGGAACTATGCCATTTCGCTTTAATTATGGCAGCCATTGTAGTAGGCTTAAGCTGACTTAGACACTATGCAGCAGAACATTTAGTTCGTGTTAGGATTAGACGCTTGTGAGGTATGCTGACGTTATTGGTAACGTTTATGTGTTACAGCCATAACTTTGATGGCCAGGAAGCAAACGAGACTTTTATATCCAACCATCAAGTAACACGCTTGAACTGAGTCATCTTATGACCAGTCAATGCAGAACAGTCAAGTTGATATGCAGGCACGTGCACTAGCTATATAGGTTTTTTTTAAAGCAGTTATTTTAGACTCAATACTTTTTGCCGTCTTCAGGAAATGGCTTGTATACACATATTATTATAATGCATATAATAAGCTTTGTTCAAATGTTTAATAGTCATCGTTTCACCTCTCATGTATTTATTTTTGTACATATTTATGTAATCTATTGTTGCAAACGTATTGTATTAATTACAGCACGTACAGAAGCTTACTTAAGAAAGAATTCGATAAAGTGGTAGTGTGCATTTTCATATTTCGACAAAAATAGACTAAGATAATATTAGAGCTTTATTTGGTTTGTGGCAGTTTAAAAACAACTGAATGGTCGACAGTGCTACATTGTAAATCTCAACATCTAAAATCATTTACACATGATGCGCACGAGAATTAACAGAATAACAAGGATACAATGAGACAAATGTTAATAGTTCTCTACAATCAAAGTTATGTCGTCTGAAAATTCGTTTAAGAATTGTGGAAAGTGATTGTCTCTGAAAGAGTTCCTACAAAGTCTGGTTGCACAGTGGTGAAGCCTGATAGAGGAATGGGTTTCTGAGTCCCCCAGTTCGCGTTTATCATCACCAAACATTGTTTGCTTGATACACGATCTTATTGTCTTGGTTTCATGTCTGTAATTCTTGAATTAGGGCTGTCATCGATATCATTCTCACTTCCATGTTTCGTTTCTGGTGTGCATGACGAATAATAGGTGAGATAAGATAGAACAACGCTTTGTTTAGCCCTGCGGTGTTAAAACCGACCAGCATGCTAACCGTATGTTAAAGCCTTATCTGCGAACGTTACTAGCTATAGCTATAGGGTGCTGTGTAGGACTACAGTTTCTCATGATCATGGGAGATGATAGTAAGGCTCTATTTCGGTGCATATGTGTGATAGACTGGCTGCCGTTTATGCAGCGATTATTATCTATTTCATATATACCATATGTCTGTTCCTGAAGAACACCAACAAGGTAAAGCACGTGACATATCCAACAAGCTATCAATGTTTATATCTTAACAGACTCCTCTAAAGTATGTCCATTTCCCCTGATATGAAATACAGGGATCTCAAGTATCATGTAGTAGGGTTAAACTATAATCAGCAGACAAAATAATTTATGTATTGTTTCTGTCTTCTTTGTTACCTCTTCTAAAGATATTTCTTGATAGTTAACCTATTCATCAAGACCATAGTTACGTGATAGCATGGATATATGCTGACTAATATGATATCATACAGTCACTGTCATCTTTGGAGAATGTGGTGATATTAATCGTAGTATTTCTCGGACCTACCAGGCTACTATCTGTTGTGATATCATAGTTGAAGCGTGACTGCACCCATTGTAACGGTGTCCGTCCCATGTCTAACTAAATATTCCTTTTGCCAAATGGAATGTACAATCATGTGGCCTTAAGCTTTTGTGATCCTGTCAGTTTGTTTCCCCATCGTTGCTTTCCGCCGGTGTAGAGTCTAATGCAATGTCTATATATGCGAATGTTCAGGCCTCCGTGGCGAATGCGATTAAACATGAAGTTGCTGTCACCAGATACAGCAGCATGCAGATGCGGTCCAGCACTTTGGCCAGGCTCCTCCACTCCCTCTCCAGCGCCCTGTTCTTCTCCATCCTCCGCGCGTGCATCAGCAGTCCCGCCAGGTTCTGCTGCACGCACTGCAGATTGTCCACCAGGTGATGGAGCGCTAACGTGGCCTTGTCGTTGGAGTTGGTGTTGTTGTCGTTGTGCTTGTTGTTGTCCACACTATTGAGGGCGGTCAGGTCCGGTGGGCTGTACTCTCCCTGGCAGTCAGCAGACTCCGCCATGCCCTGCTTGGAGAGGTCCCCCATCAACAGTAGGGTCGCCACGTACTTCAGGAACACCTGCAGAGCGACATGGCAGAAACGCACGTGCTATTTCATACGGTAAAAAGGCAACAGACGTCCCTGCTTTAGGCTACGGTCCCAATCGGAAAAGGGGGCCCTGTCGGGCAGCCCACGGACTGTGTTTTAGCATTTCCGGGCGTGATATCTACGTGGCCCCCATGGGACACCTTGTGGCCCCGGGTATTTGGGCTCGGCCGAGGCCCGGGTTGAATTTAAGTCGGACTTAAAATGAACCCAGGACCCAGTAACGTATGCTAATCTTAAGCACACTGAGAGGTACACCCGTGGCATCCGGCAGTCCACTGGGACAGAGTTGTGACTGCGGGACCCGACCGGGGATACATCCCTGACGAGCACAGGTGCTATTGGAACTAAAAACCTTAAAAAAACTATTTCCTTGAAATTACAGAGAACACTTGTACGAATAGCGAAGCCCCTTGTTATTCAAATTGTTACACAGGAAACAAATATAGAATTGTTCTGTACTCTCTCTTGTCTACATGACTCTTGTCTCATGAGAGAGATGTGGACAATGAGAGAGAGACACAGACAGACAAGATAGATCATGAGAGGGGAGGAAGAGAACGAACCTTTCTGGACCAGTCCGGTATGGTGCGCGCTCCCATGGACGAGTCGCAGGCGTACATGACGAACACCGACATGCCGAGAGAGACAGCCATTAGGATCATAGTGATGATGACAAACCTTCCTGTGGACGTAAGGATGAAAATTTCCTTATTGTTTCACACAGGTTGGGAATGTGGTGCAAACTTACGCACCAAGTATAGCCATCCACATCTTCATGGAGTTTGTTTGGAATGTGACTGTCAGTTTGTAAAACATACATTGTTTCCTGGAAAAATAGTTATCTTACATAGTAACGTTAAAAGTGAAAAGTGAGTGTTTTCATGCTTACCTATCCACGGCAAGTTGTCGGACTCTGGGAGTACGTCTGTGAGCACAAGTTGGAAAACCACCATGGACAGAAGGAGTGAAACCCCGAAGGACAGTTTCTCCCCACAGTTACTCGGTAAGAAGAAGGTAGCCGTCATAACAAACGTCAGCAACAGGCACGGCAGCAACAGGTTGAACACGTAGAACGTCGACTTCCGTTTGAGTACAAGTTTGAAGGTGACGTCTGCGTAGGGCGTTCCGATGTTGAAGTCTTCACCGTACCAGATCATGTGACGCTTTGCCTTGAAGGAGCCGACTTCCCATTCAGGATGGTCGATGAAGCTCTCCAGGCTTCCCTCATCAGCCATGCTTCGCATGTCTAGTTCCTTGCCGCTGTGGATCCAGGGTCCAAACTTGAGGACGCAGGTCTGTGAGTCGAACGGGAAGCTGGAGACGTCGAGATGACAGGAAGACATGGTGACGGTGGGCATCTCCCACAGGATGTAGCCCGTACTGTAGACCTTGATGTACGTGTCGTCCGTTGACCATCCGCTGAAGTATGGATCGACACTGAAGATCCACAAAGGGACACACAAATTCAGTGACAATGGTGAGAGACAGGTGAAAGCTAACTGGTTGGCAGTGTCATTACCTCCATGAAATGTCATGGAGGTTATATTTTACCCAGCGTTTGTGTGTGTGTGTTTCTGTCTGTCTGTCTGTCTGTCTGTCAACAAGATTACTCAAGAACGGCTGGATGGATTAGTTTCATACTTGGTGTGTTAGTGGGGTGCGGTGAAAGCTAGAAGTGATTAGATTTTGGGCCCCCTAGCGGCTTCCCTTGGTACTGCAGTGCAACTTCCGGTTTTGCTATCTCGTGTTCTGAACACGCTATGGTCACGATTTTTGAGTGTTAGATAGCTCTTGTGCTCAGGAATAAGTGACATAAGTTTTGGCCCCCTACCGACTACGTTTGGGATAGCAGGGGCATTTTTGTCAAAAACTTCTGAAGAGGATAACTCAAGAAGGGAACAATGGATTTTCATGATTTTTGGTATGTAGGTACCTTAGACAATGTTGTACAAGATAAGATACCAATTATGCAAAATAGGAGTAAATTTGCATAATTGATGAGAATATTCTATCATGGCAGTTTTTTCAATGTATCTCTTGTCCCGGACATGATATAGTCTTGACATTTGGGTGGTAGATAGCTTGCAGTGACATGACAAAGTGGGGCAGATTTCAGCCCCCTAACATGTAATTTCGGAACTGCAGGGGCGTTTTTGTCAAGACATTCCAAAGTGGATAACTGCAGAAAGGATTGACGGATTGGCATCAGTTTAGGAGTGCAGGTAGCTTAGGCAAAGGTGTTCATAATGATATACATGTTATGCAAATGAGGACCTTATTTGCATAATTAATGAGGAAATTGTATAATACCATTATTACTAATAACTGGACTTCAATAAATGTAACACTTATTAATTATGATAGATGGAATATAAGCAGAAACCAAATATGGTAATGAGGAACTTATTTGCATAATTTATGTAAAAATTGCAAAGCCGCTTTAAGTCCAATGATTGGAATACTTGTGACATGTGTACGTTAGTCAATGATGAACAACAACACGCATAAATTATGTTAATGTATTAGTCAATTGCATGAAATTTACAAAAGCTCTAAATTTTCATGGAGGTATGAGGTCGCCGAACTCTAGTTAAAGTTATACGTTTCATTGTAAGGTTAGTCATTGAAGTTATTGCTGGTAACATCATATGACACTCTGTGAACTGATGGCCGGATGGTGGTTATACCTGCTATACAGAAAAAGATACATACAGACACAACATTCAAGAATTACAGCTAGCAACGGATACAACTCAGAATGGAAAGTTACATGAACTGGTGACAAATAGAACGCATGGCTGCTTATGTCAGGACCCTATTCCCAAGCCGGTGCTCGGCCTGGCAGTTTGCGGTAACAAAAAAGTATGATAGAGAGACAACGCAAACACCCCGACCGGGCCCCGGTTTAGACAGGTGACCCTGGCATAAAAATGGCATTAGAAATGAAAAACCAAAACCGCATTGTACAAATGAGACATCGATGGCAACAACAGAGAGACAAACATCCCACAAAACTTCTCTGAAGAAACCACCGCACGCACTTTTGATACAAGACGATGTCGGGTTTCCATATCTCGCCTGCCGGTAGAGTGAGAGCCTTGAATCCTCCGAAGTCCTCTGGTTCCCACGTCAGGTGAGAGTCGTTCCAAGCCTGTGGACCACACACGTACTGCATATGTTATAACATAACAAGGTGCGAGTATGATATACAGTATGCCACAACAGAAAACTCGACAGACAATTCGTATCAGTTAGTTATCACCAATACGCTAGATTTTGACAAATGCACTTTTGCCGTATTGGAAGTTATGGAATTAAAAATTAGTGGGTCCATATCGGGTAATACCCAAAAAAGGAATAGCGTGATTCCTGTGCACTTTTGACGCCGTCGAGCCGGTACGCTTACATAGCCCGAATAGCACGACACACCTGTTTAATATACTTCTGTGGAATACAATTGATTATTCAGTGCTTGATTTGTAGTGGTCAATAAAAGTATCCATGTAATAGGATACATATTGGACTGGTGTGATTGTACATAATACGCCTTCATTTGGCTAAACGGTCAATCGACTACTTCCATTCAACGTAACTGTTCCAATGACTGCTGTTCTATTGATTTATATCATTGTTCAGCAAAGATTCTGTCCACAATAGGGATACTAAAAAAATAAACAATTGCATACATATTTTTATCACTTTGTGGCCCATAACGTAGTAACGCTATAAGAGGGATGCAAAAGGACAGTGACGAACTGTACTGCTGTAATTGTGCAAATCTGTCGGCCCACCATAAAAAATTACGATGTGTTTGTGAACAAATCTGCATGCTAAATTATTGGTCATTTGACCTAATATTTATCACAAGAACAGCAGATGTTTAATACAATTTGAGGTAATATATTGAACCTAACTATTGTGCATTTGTGTTAATTTATGCTCACCTGTGCTTGAATGATGAGGCAAGTTATCAGTACAGAGTTTCAGCTACCTAGTTTTACATTACTATTGCCTAATTAATTGTTGAAAACGTTAAAGACTGTGAATACAAAGAAATTGCTTGTCGATATATAAGGAACGTTTGGAGACCCACGGTCCGGACTCCCTAATCTCCAAGCAGATCCTACGGTAGCATAAGATAGTATCAAAAGCTGGTAGAGGAGTGAAGCCGGCTTAGGATTGTGTTTCGCTACCGGGACTACATGGCAAATGCACACCTCTTAGCTGACAACACTCCTTGGCCAGTTTAGTACTATCTTATTCCATCGTAGGATCTGCTTGGAGATTACGGACTACCCGCATTTTAAGCTCAACGCGATTCACATATATCCCCTCAGGTGTGATTAGCTTCAAGACACTCATCTACGACTTAATGACGAACTCCCATGTGAAAACGCCGGTCATAATAACTCATCCTGGCTCTCACCCGTGATGTGTGATTTCCCCATGGACAGCTCGTATTGATCCCTTCCACACACTCACCTGATATGGAGCAACTTCTGAGACCTGGGGCACCTCCCATGACAACTTCTACTTCTAATTTGTACATCAGAATCTTCAAACTAATGAGCTGCAAAGATCAAATCGTCCGAATCGCCTTTCTCCCAAACTTCTAGTTTGATCACATGGTTTTTTGACGCAGTCGAGGCACTATGTTGACCTAATTGTCAACCAGGTGGTCCTGAAATAGACGATGGATCGATTTTTCAAAAGAAAAAGCCCATCATCGTTTATATGGAGTCAGGCTTAAGTGGCTACCTTACAGTTGTTTTATGAAGTCATTATCATTTGATTTATTTTGATCTATTTTCGAGGTACTGAAATGAAGCCATTGGTGCCATTACTTACCATTGTCATCCAGATGTTTGCTGTCAGAGTCTGGTGCTTTTCGTTCTGGGCAGGAATAAAAGCAATTATTGAGTCACAGGGGTGAGAGTAATGATACATGCACTGACCAATGATTATATCAAGGCTTAAGCTTGCTTTGCTCTCTCATTTGATGTATACTTCAATCATGCTTGTCCTTTTCTCAGGTCATTGCCGTCGTTTAGGCCCCTTCCACTAGACGTGGATCGCTGAACAGTAGTACAGAGACCAAAATTAGCTTTGTTTGACCCTTGATTTCAAAATTGAAATATGACGCAATATGTAAGACTATGATTAAACGCACGCACGCACACACACACACACACACACACACACACACACACACACACACACACACACACACACACACACACACACACACACACAAATGAGTTGAGCGATCTGTTGAATATTTAGTCACTCTGTGGTTTCTCGACCGTCGCCTCTAGTAGAAGGAATGTACACTCAAAAACGCCTTATGACCATGTGGGAAAACTTTCTCTTCATATTCCTTCCCCCCTTTCATTAGTGTAATTATGTTTAGAAATTGTGTTAAACACATGATTTTAGGCATATAATACGAGTCTGTCTGTACAATTGTTTTACAGTCAACAGCTTGTCTGTGTGTTGGACAGGCCGTGAAACCTTTGTGAAGTCCCTTTGGAGGAACCAAACATGCATTAATAATCGCACCAGGCACCACGCCAGTAGCAATCGTGAGATTGGTATCTTTTCCATTAAGGTTGAAGAGTTAGGATATTGCACGGTGGGCACACTGCTGTTATTTACGGTGCTACGTGATCCGGAAAAGCATGATGGTCTCGTGACGATTAAGCTGATAAATCTGTCCACCCTTGGTACTTTGCCATGTACTTCATCGTCATTAAAAGATCATTAAAGGCACTCAGACGCTTCATAGGGTTTTACTTACTTCATATGATATATTGTGCGCATACGCTACTCACGGATTCAGGCAAATATGCATGGTGCAGTAACTTTCATCCCGTCACAAAGGAATTGAAGAAGAAGAATTGCACACATATTGTTCCCGCAGCCCGCTTATGGCAAAGTTTAGCATACTTATCTTTTACTAGTGATGAGTCAGTGTTGCTGTTTTCGTTATCCATATTGTTTCCACGTTTTGATAGATCTCTCCCGCTCTATACTTCTGATAGTTTGGCTTGGCAACGGTCAGTTGATACAACTACCGCGTACCCAAGCGCATGGTCATTCTTAGAAAAATGCAGCAGATAATTCCTAAAGCTCCATTCTTTCTTTATCTAATAGTGTGAATGATCAAATAAATTGAAAAGGTCAAAGAAATGGCAAAACAGCTAAGGTCTAATGGAAGGCCTTCAATTATGTCGATACCATGGAAAGTGACAAGTTTCAAAGTTGGAGGAAAGTTACACAACATTTAGTGATTCCGCTCACGACTCTGCCATACTCCTGTGTGTTTAATTACCCCACCAGAGGAGGGTGTTCGGCGGGTGGCCAAACGCCAAGAGAACATTGACAAGTGCCAGAACGAGGTTTCGTGCATGATTAATGTGAAAATAATCTTCCGATGGGGTTATAGGACTTATCAGGTCTACTTCCTATTTAGGTCAGAATTGCTGGATGATGAGGTAGGACTTATCAGAACAGCAGGGGACCTACAGCGTCGAGAGTTTGCATGGGACTTACAGCGTCTTGAGTTTGCAAGGGACGTACAGCGTCTAGAGTTCCCAACCGATCACACATAACACTTAAAACGCAGATAACAGTGGTATTGCAGAAGCTCATTTAAAAATCACAGACATCAGACGTTTTATCTGGCTGAATGCTTAGGATCAATTGTCAAAGGCTTTTTCAAAAGATAATAGTCTAAGACTTAGCTGCATTCTCCTTGTTTCGTATCTTAAGTGGAATTGTGGCAAAACTCGCTCTTGCAAGGTGGTTCTTTTCCCAGAAGTAATGTATATAGTATGATAATCAATAAAGCCAACCAAAGAAAACTGTAAACACCTGTACAAAGTCAATACATTTACAGGAAGCTGTGAAAATAACCCCATGGACTGAGACGGAAAATCGAAACTAAGTCCTAGCAGTCGTTCCGAGAATCAATTATGAAAGCCGTGAAAAGTGGGACACGAGATTGCAATCAGGCAACAAGGAGGAGAAAAAGTTGGCCTTGGTTCAAAGGTTGGTCCATAAATCCCGAGCGCAAGTCTTATGTACCAAGTTTAGAAGAGGTATGACGTCCGATGCAATGGTTCAATATTAGGTCATGCCCCTGTGCAACAAATCATGAGCAATAATCTCACCATGTCGATGATGTGCGTCAGCGTGACCCCTATCTCCACCATCAGAATGTCCTCCGGCCCGCTGGTTGGTCTCAGCGCCTTGTTGTAATGGTTGAACAGGTGGCGGTACAACCTGGTGTCATTTCCTGTGGGCACAGGGATCACCGTTAGCTTGTTTGCTTGTTTTGACTTGTTCGTGATAGATAGATAGATAGCAATCATACTTCTAAGGTCATAAGGTCAAAACCTTGAAGAATACGTGAGTACGTGAGATAAAAAGAAAAGAAAAATCTATGTTTAGTATTCCATACTGTGTTGTAAGGCCAGTTGTTCAACCTTCCTGACTACTTATATTTCAAAATGAAGTCAAGACTACTTATATGTCAAAATGAAGTCAACGTATTTTTGGCCAAACTTTTTTTCCGCAAGCTCGCATCAATTTTTTGGTTCCCGGAGGATGTTATCCATCAAAGCGACGGGGACTAGTTCTCCTAAACATTTTGTTGAGTCGTTGCAAGTTTTCTCTATCTCTCCTAGTAGAGGAAAGCTGTTCCGAAGAAGCATGTTGAATTTTACGGATCTATCTATCCCAAAGTTAACAAAGCCGGAAGTGGGTAATGTAGCATTTACCTACCATCGTCAAAGATGTATCCGTGTTTTTATTAACTAAATAGCCGTCGATTTATTTCAATATCATCTGCCTTCAATATTTGATAAACCAATGCTAACTCAATGACAACCTTGGGTCAGATCATCGGCACTTTGGAGAGGAATGGCTTGAGGCAATCACACACTTAAGAGGCTGAGCTGGTGTCCTACATTTAGGTAACAATCTGACGCGCATAAATATGTAATATAAATAGCCCTCCAGAGGTAGGATATTCTTTATTAGAATTGCATACTATATGGGATATGGGTTTTACTATTCGCGGGATTGCAATAAACGTCTAGCACAAAAAATAAGTGTTGAATATAGAAAATATGGAAGTTAAATTGCTGTACTATATCAACATAGGATGAGATATAGCGCTAAACTTCTGCCAAGTAAGTTCTGCACGTCTTGTCATTGACTTGGTCTAAGGAAATGACATGACATAATGGCTTCTAACGTAACGGTTATTCATTGTCGCAATGGTTTGTTTTGTCCATTAGACTCACTGAAGCTTAATTCAAATTCCATTCTCTGAGTTTCTCCTTTATCCACTGAACTCATCCGCCATGCCTGGGTTCTACTGAAAGAAAGAGTCGATGAAAGGATGTTATTTATCACTGAGCATCGACATATTGACTTTGTGTTGGGGTGAACAGATGTTTCCCATCTCGTTGCTTGCTCAGCCATATTTCGCAGTGTCCTCCAGTGTTAAATGATGACCAGAACGTGTTCTTATTGCCTCGTTTCTCAAACAATGCCGCTTACCCAGTCAGAAAATGTTAACGTTCCCTTCTAACGTCTGATTGGAATCAGCAATGGCAGGTCCATCGCTTTATGGCCGTTTGGGAGTGGACAGCCTAACTGTGTCGATAGAAGAAGGATGTCCTAAGTACAACAAAAGAAGGCTAATGATACTGTTATCGCCACGCTAGTTCAACGATTGGCGTTCTGTACAAAGGATGCCGTCTATACTTTTTTAACAAAGGGCAACAGTGGCAAGACGAGTAAAAGTTGTCAGTTTGTCCCTAATCACGGCTATGTGGAGCTTTCATTATGTGTTTTTTATTCGATTATTTGATGATACTGTTGTGTCGTAGTAGGCTCAGGTTCACGTGCAGCAAAAGCTCCCGTTACTCCTGAAATGGGCATGTCTCCCTAAAAAACATGCCACAGACATATAAAGATATCTAAGTCACCCCAGGGTCTATCCATGTCTTACACGTAATAACCAAACTGCCCAAGCACACAGTAAGGGTAATAAAGGGCACTTAGTAACAGTATTGCAGGGCGCTTTATTGCAGTCCTAAAGGCCAGTTTGTTGTAAAAGCGCGTGACCAGGGGCACCTTGGGAACTGATTAAAGTAACGTTCACGAAGGAATGGAATAAGCTGTATACAGATAGATCACTCCCCACGTCATAGTTGACCTAGGGCTTGAATGTATCAATGATGCAGAACTTTACTGAGATCCTCCTATTTTTTCCATTACACTTAACCTTTCTATGCAAGTTAAAATGGTTGCTGGTGCGTCAGAAATGTGTTTGAGGTAGGGTATCCAGGACAATTTCATCGGCTATTTGATACAGGGATCACCCTTGCATACCACGTAACTGCAGTCCACACTGCAATGGTCAGATTGTCTACTCGGGAAGACTATCGTTGATGCGTAAAGAAGACTTCGCACATTTGTTAGACTAAAAGGAAAGTTACCAGCACTCGGCAACACTGAATTACGCAACTTTCTCGTCTAATGCATTCCCATTATTTCCTCCAGATCGGACACTCAGCAAAAGTAAGTCCCCGGGAAATTCTCTGAAGGGTGAAGAATGTTCTTCCACTTTCCATAGGTGCGCAATATGTAGCCATCTCTGAAAATGCTGACCCTTTTCGCCATGTGCTTTATCATCAATCATGCGAGACGTTGGACATATCAAGGAGATCAATAACGCCAGGGAAGCTTCCTTAGCGTGGAAAGCATATCCCAAAGGAAGGGAATACTTGCTCAAGAGATTGGGGAGGTTTTTGGAACTTTCATATTTTTCATATATAGCATCAACTTCTTTTCGCCAGTGACTACTGGACTGTCTAACCAGGTATTCAACAAAGAAAATACTTGTTGTTTTGTCCTATTGTTTAGTAATGAAAGGTAGCGGATGCTACCTGAAATCTAAAACCCTCTCAAATCTGTCTCACCTTTATAGACGTCCTACTAGTCATGACTTATTTGGAAGTTTTTTTATCAACTTGAAGTTCACCACAAAACAAGGCCCATAGAGCCATTAACAGTACTGGATTCTTTCGAAGGACGAGAAAAGTCCTTCTCAAGCTCATTTTGAATTGTCTCTGTTTTTGTTAGCAGGGCTAGCCCTTTGTTATAGCCACAGTCTAGCCAAGTTGAGCTGCCCTGGATGAACAGCCAAGCCAATAAATAAAAAACTGACTGGTACACAAGCTGCCTGTAAAGATTGTTCAGTGACCATTGTGACTCCAACAGAGTGTGCATTTGTGATATTTGACCATTGTCCTGAAGGCTAAAATCCATAACAATGGAGATCAGAATGATACGCAAGATCCAATAACAGCTGCTTTGGAAGGGCAGTATCTCCCTTTGCAAGGTCTTTTTATCTGGCTCGAGTCCTCAAGCCAAAGTCCCGACACTTATAGATTTTCTTAATCTCGGACACTTTGTATTCTGTTAGATACTGTTTTTGGACATAACTCCAGGCGTTATAAGCTAACCGTACCTATATGTCATCATCAGACTGCCGATGAAAATAGCCGCCCTCCATATGTTCCCGGCTATCATTGCATCGTTTGATGCAGCAGCTCTGGTGGCGATTTAGCATATTACTTATTTAGCAAACTTAGCTTAGCTATAGCTATCTGACGAAGGTTTGCATCAATTATTAAGTAAATTAGTTGCTCTATAGATCAATATGTTCTACTGGTAGACTAGTCTTTTCTTTACTAGACGACGATCCCTGACATTTGAGTGACCGAGATTAGATTTGTGTGCCCCTTGATTTGATGACTGGAATATGATGCCTGATGTTTAAGTGTTAGTTGTTTGATGTCTGATGTAAAAGTTAAGACAACAAAGCACATAAATCTATAGTACAAACAAAACGGGAAAATTCGTTGTTTCTCTGGAA